>NW_028258310.1:7695075-7998106 GCF_053883595.1 Heterocephalus glaber | reverse complement strand
TTGTTTGTTTTTGCTTAAATTCTTTTATTGGTACATTTTAGGTATACAATACATTTACATTTATCATTGGGTGCTTGTACCTATATATGATGTAGCTTGGATCCCCATTTTTTTTCCCCATTACCTGTGCACCCTACACCCCCTCCACCCTTCCCTATTTACATAGACTTTGTTTCCATTTTTTCCTTTTCTCATAATTTTTCCTTTCCCTTCTTTCCTCTCCGCTTCATCACCCACTTCCCCTACCCCTTTGGACCTTTTCTTCCTATTTCAAATTGTTCTTGACATGGCACCTTGTCTAAAGTGATGGGGCCCAAAATGAGCCTATTCGAAACTTGACACAGCACATCGTACTTTGATTCAAGATGATAAAGTACCCAAACAAATGCATAAGAAGCTCCTGATTCTGTTTCAAAACCTAATCAAAACTATTACCAATACCTAAACTCTTCATTTAAGTAAAGAGGTATAAGATTTAATAGCCACTATTTATCATCCTGCACAAACAATCTAGTCACCCATAGGCAAAGGATCTCTTTAAATTTGATTCAGGGAATAAATATATTTTTTAAAAATCGTGTTGGTAATTGTCAGAAAACGTAATTGCTCCACTGTTTCAAAATATTTGCTACTTTTACATATTTTACTTATTCAAAGACTTTCATTTAAGATATAATAAAGTACTTTATGTGTTGTTTATTATTATTGTTCAGTGATGTTACTTAGTGTCTACCAGAAACTAGACATCATACAACATGTTAGGAATGAAAAAGAAGGAACAAACTATTACCATCACAGCACTCAGAGAATGTCTCTATTTGCACATACCTCCATCTATTATATTCTCTCATTTACATTTGTGACTGGAATATTAAGTAGAGAGCTCCTTGAAACATAGCAAGGCTTCTTCATCTGCTTTCTGTATTTTCTGTATCTGCAAAATGCCTTAATCATAGGAATTGTTCAGGACATGCTGAATTACTTAGTACCATATTTGTGCACCTATCCCATTTACTATATAGCCTGAATAATATTATCATTCAGTAATAGTTCAAATGGAGGAAAGAGGATAACATCTCATAAACTGGTTGCTAGATACAAAGGTGTAATTTGCACATTGTATAAATAAAATAAATCCAGAAAGATTATTTGATGAAGTAGTACTCATCAAAAAATTTTTTTCTGTCACTTTTCACAAAGTATTAATTAATATCTGGAGAATAACTTGACCAATCTTATAAATGTCTACCATTAAGGACTATTTCCTTTTACAGAGGCTTGCTGATCATTCTAAATGTGTAGTAATCCAAAGGTGTCGAGTCAGGATGTTAAGTCATAGGCAAAACTAGTTACAGAGAAATGGGAAGGAATGGTACACTTAATGTTACACTCTTTTCTGAGGAACTGAACAACACAAAACTTTAAGAAAAATACTGTTCTAAAGTAAAGCCAAGCGTATTCATAAATATTTCATCTCATATATAAAAATATCTTAATGTCTTTCATTAGAAAAACAGGATCACAGAATTCTACAAATGTAGGGCAGCATGCATACAGGCCAATGAACATGCACAGTTAGAAAGAGCCTCTGCACTGTTACCGGAGACTTTGGAAGTCTGAGCTCAACAGTTTAGGACAGGAATGGCTAACCTTTTAGAGCTTTCAATGATACAAATGGCATGCTGTGGCACTCGGGCCATAGCCACCTCTGTTCTAGGATCATTTCTCATATTGTACCTCTGGCCTAGTCATGGGAGGATTTTTGTTGTTGTTGCTTTGTTTCCTTAACAAGATCTAAATTCTCACACCTCCACACAGTGTCTTCCCTCTACCTACAAGACTCTTCAGCAACACACCCCCATCTTTTCTTTTTTTTTTTTTGCCTGGATAAAATCTCCTCATACTTCAGGTTTTAGTTAAACTCCTATTTTAGGAAGCCTTCCACAACTCCCTTAGCGGGTTATATCTCTAGGCATAGCAATTGATTCATCGTGCTGGCATGTCACTCTTGCAGGATGCCTCCTGTCACATCCACTTGAATATGCAGCCCTTCTCATCTGTAAGCTCCTAAAGGCAGGACATTCTATCCCCTAATCCAGTACCTAAACTATAGTTAATTTAACATTTAATGGAATTCTAATTATACCATCCATTTTTAAATGCAATTATCTAATTTATTTTACTCATAGAGAGGTAAGGAATTCATTTCTAAATGCCAGAGTTTAGATACCAAATTGTGCTCCCTGTTTTATAATCAACGAGCTAGTAAGGGAAAGCGGCTGGAATAGCAGTCTGGAGTAACAAATTCACCCATCTTGGCTATTTGCCTAACTTTTTTGCTCAAAGTCTGACTGCTATACTGTATTGCTGGCAATGCCAGTTTTCTTCAATAACAAAGACTTCCCAGTTCAGAAATACACATTAGTGGCTAATAGGAAAAGTGAGAAGAAATCCAACATGATAAACAGGGAAGTATGTCAAACTCCTATTCAGTCCATGAAAAACCTACTCATAATTCTAACTATGCTCCCTTAAATATAGAGAGAGGACATAGCTCATTTGGAAAATCTGACAAAAACCCCACATTTCAACACAGTGAAATGGTTTATCCTCTATTGCTATTACCACACCAGAAACTTTCTATATGTAATTGTTTAATCTCTAGCCAAAAGCTAGTGGACAATGAAATCCCTACAAAATATTTTCCCCAGTGAAGTGTCAAGCATCAGTTTCACACAAAAAAAAAACATTTAAAAAAGATTTTCTTTTCTGTTAAAGATTTTCATGTAATTGTACCATGCCATTTTTATTCACTCACACCTAAAATTGTCCATATTTGAATATTCACCCTTATGAACCACTAGTAAAAAACAGCCCTGCTCAGCAATTACATCATTTGACTACTGGAGTTTAGGGGAACATGTGTAAAAATTTCTACTTTAATTTAACTTTAGGTGTTTTTAGGTGGTTCTTATTGTATAACCATTGCTGTTGGGTTTTTCCTCCAAGTAAACAAGGTGCTTTCATACAAGTTCTTGTCGATTTCTTCAATGGTTCTGCCTTAAACCCACAGTAAAGATCATGGTGGTGGTGGTTGTACAATAACTTGAATTTACTTAATTCCGCTGACCTGTACATATACAAATGGTTAACATGGTAATTTTTGTGTGTGTTGTAGCCCCTCCCTACACACACAAAGGCCAACTTATGGAAAGTAATAATTGTTCCAAACCTTTCGTCAAGACAAGGAGAAAAATGGAACAGTTTACATTAACAAAGCAAGGAGCTTTCACTCTCTAGTTCCACAGGCCTCTTAGCAAGGCTCCTTGTTACTTGTAGATACGAAGTGGAGAGTAAAAAGGAACTACTGTCACATAAAGTATAAACCGCAGGAAAGAAAATGTCACAGAACCACACACTAATTGAATTCCAGTGTCACCTATTTGACAACAGCTCCAATTTTTCAGTTGACTCGGTCTCCACTCTGGACTCGGACTGGAACAGAGAACAGGTGTCTAGAGTGTTGCTGTGTCTAAATTCTGGCAGCTGTCAGAGTGCAACTTCCAAGAGAAGTGTTCTCATAACTTCGAAGTACGGCCAAAAATACATAAGGAAAATGAAATAAAATAAAACAAATCTAAGCTAATAGATGAGGAACTTTGGTTAGGGAAGAAAGCGGGGATCAGACTGGTTCATTTCATTTGCTACAGGACATCACGTGGTGGGTTTATTCTAGAAACTTGCAGGAACAGAAGGAAGTTGAACCATTGGAAAGAAGTCACAAGGACGTAGAATTTCATATAGTATTCAGAAGCATTTATAATCATCTAAAAGTCCGTACATCTGATTAGACTCCCATTCACGGGTCTGCCCTGGCGAGGTCTCAGCGGAGGCAACTGGTGTAGACCTCTGGGTGGTGCGGGGTAGGGCAGAGTTCAGAAGGAATACCAGGAGAGGGGAGGGAGGTGCAAGCAGATCAGCCTGGTGTGGGGGAAGGAGAGGAGTAATAGGGAAGGCGGAGAGATGGGGAAGGAAGGCGCTTACCAGGCCACCTCCGCAGGTGCTGAAAGAGGCCAGCGAGCCAGGGTGCCGAAGCACCGCCCCGGTGTAAAAGCAGGCGGCTTCAGGCGGCGCGGGAGGGCGCGGGGCGGATGCTGTCCCCGTGGGGCCAGGGCCCGGATTCGGCCACTGTTCCACGGCGAAACGCGATGCCAGGAAGCGACCGTCCTTCCGGAGCAGCAGGTACAGGTCCCGCGAGAAGGCCGGGATCCTCAGCAGCACCTCATCGTGGTCCCGGTCGCCTTGCTGGGCGGGGGGCGGGGATGGGGGCTGCTGCGGGAGTGGCGGCGGCTGCCACGAAGCCGGGGCGCCCTGGGACAGGACAGCAGCACCACTGGGTCCCCGCGGCAGCTCTTGGGATTCCAGCTCCTCGTCCTCCTCACCCCCTGGCGGCAGCGGAGGCCGGAACCCGGACTCAGCCTGACCGTCCGCGGGCTCCTCCAGCGGCGCCAGGGCCACGGAGCGCACCTCGCGGGAACTACCCGCACCCTGAGGCCGGGCGCCTCCGCCGCGCACCCATCCGGGGTCCGCGCTGCCTCCGCTGCCGCCAGCTGAGTCCACCGGCTCCCTGCGCCAGAGTGCAGGATACACGACTTCCCACTCTTCGCTGTCGGGGGCGAAGTGCAGTCCTGCAGGCGAGGCAGAGAAGTGCGGGGCTTAGAGTGCCGCGGTTCCAGTAGCACAAACATTCCCAGGCTCCCGATCCACAGATACTCGGCGCTCACTCGAATGCAAAGGAGACCACCCGCCTAGCTCCTAAAGCGCCAGCCAGCCCTGCAGCCTGGCGATCAGATTACAGACCCCAAAGTATGATAATGTGAGGGTGGGAGAGGGAGTGGGCGGCAAATTTTAGTGACTGAACTTGGTGGATGAAAATGGGTGCAAAGACTCCAACGAGTGATTTGCAAACCCCACGCCTAAGTGTACCTCCCAATTTTCTTCCAGGTGCTGAAATGTACCTTTGCAAACACTACTCTAAGGAAAAACGATCATTTCACACTTAAAACGCATCTGGGAGACACGCGTTTCGCCTCTGAGCTTGACCCCACATCCGCTCCCGCAAGCTCATTTTCGTTGCCACCCTCGGAGTTCCGCTCACCATGCACCGGTTCCACCGGCCCTGCCTACCGGTGCGTTCCCGGTGTTCACTGGGGAAGTTGGAAAGGAAGCTCGAAAGTCACCGAAGCACTCACCTGAAAAGATCCCAAGAGAAAGGAACCCGAGCTGGTAGAGGAAGCAGCAGCAGACTCGCGGCGGGCGCATCTCGCGTCTCTGCCCCAGACCTCGCTCCGCGGAGGGCTCCTCGCCCCGCGCACCTCCCCTGCGATCCGCCACCGGCTCAGCTTCCTCCCCGGAGCGCCTGGAGGCGGGCGGCGAGAGTGCCCGGGCTCTTTGTCTGCCGGGGTGGGGGTTGGAGGGGGTAGCTGAGTGACTCCTGGAGGCCTCTGAGCCCTGGCGGGGGTGGGGTGATGGGGGAGGAGCGGGGAGGCAGCGCCGCAGCCCCCAGCGCCCGGGCTCCCTGGAGAATTAGGTGACGAATCTATTTTCTGTGTTCTCGACGGTGCAGGAGTTTCCAAGGCCGAGCGGGCTGGAGCTGGGGCCCCGCGGGACAGACCTGGAGGAGCGGGGCGGGCAGTGCCTCTCGGGACCGGCGAAGGCTGCGCAGTGTCCAGACCGGGCTGGCCGTCGGCACCGGCACCGCGCGCCGCGCGCGAGGAGGCGGGAGCCCTGGTCCCAGCGACGCGCAGTGCCAAGCTCCGTACGCTCCTCAGGACGCCACGCTGAGAGCTGTCGCCGGGACTGAGTGACGGCGGGGGTGGGGGCCGGTGAGGTGAGGAAGACTCGATTCACAGATTGGAGTGTGAAGAAGGAAAGAATCAAGCAGAACAGACGTGAATACGCGACCTGGTGGTGCCCGCCAAGCGTGACGTTGCGGGACAAAGGTCCGAAACCCCGCACACGTGCTCACACCCTCGGCAGGGGTGGCGCGGGGGGGACATAAATTCTCTCACTGACTTCTGATTGGCCATTCCGAGGATCCGATTTGCATCCCCACCTTCGGGCCTACTCCCCATCCCCGGGCTTTCGCAGGTAGGCGCTGAGGCCCCCTTGCACTTCCTTGTGCTAGCTCCTCCTTCTGTCTGTCTCTACCCGCTCCGCCCAGCACACAAAGCAAAATTTAGTGCAGATTGGAGCCCAGAATCTCAGGCTCCTTCACCTAGGACCTCTGATTTGTCTTCCCATCTTTGTCTCATGGATTATGTAAGCATGGAGATAATGTCATTCGTCATGGAGAGTGCTTCAACGGTTCCCAGTATAGGGCAGTGGACACCCTGAAGTTTCGGAGCCCCTTCTCCCACTTTATCTCCCCTGCTCCCCATTCTCCGGTGGTATCAGCAGCCCCCCCCCCCCCGCCATGCAAGGGTGATCAAGGAGATCAACGTGAAACGCTGTTATTTTAAAGTTTTTAGGTCGGGTGAGATTTTTGCCCTTTGTACTTTATTTTGTACATAAAAATATATTTTTGCTATTTCTGTCCTCTTTGGGGGCAGTTCCACACTAGGTACCATTCCTCCTTTGTTGGAGCTCCACACTTCTTCAGCCACATCAAAACTTTCACATCAGAAACAAGGAGGATAGCGCTAACGAAGTTGTTGTTTGATTCTCCTGAGCCACACCAGATACCTAGAAAGGAGACTTCATGTAAATCAGTTAAAAATTCCAACACTGAGGTCGGTACCTCACCACTTCTGCTGTTTTACCTTCTTCCTAGTGTCAAAGGTGACTACTATGCCTTTAAGGAAGGCTGATGATCTTATTTCAAAGGAAACCCATTGTTTGAACAAGTTGGGTCCTAGAATACTTTCTTTGAATTGTCCAGAGTTTAAAAACAAACATGAAGACACTCTAGGTGAGTTTGTCAAGATTGTTCTGTCTCCAAATCTTGCCTTGTAAACATCTCTAAAACTGGATTAAGTAAGATGTGAGTTTCCAGAAGCTCAAGAAATATCTGGGTTAAATAGAAACCTACATGGCTTTTTTATTTTTTCCAGGGGACTCGATCATACAGGTTTAAAGCTAAATAAAAGATTAAACGTTTTTATTTTAAAGAAGTATAGCAAACCATTAAGACTGAAAGCTAGTTTCAGTAAAACACCTCTTCTAAAATATGCCTTAAGTTTTATACACACACACACGTGTGTGTGTGTGTGTGTGTGTGTGTGTGTATTTTTGAGACAGTGTCTCTCTAAATTGCCCAGGCTGGCCTCAAACTTGATGTTCTTCCTCAGTTTCCTGACATGGTGACACCATGTCCTGTTTTCTCATATATATGTTTAACAGCAAAGATGTAAAAGCAAAACTAGAAGAAATGAATATTAAATTGTATACTTATTGGAATACATTTGTGATTTGTCAAAACTAAATGATCTGTACAATTAAGTTAAATATACTCAAAACACAGATTGGCAAAGCAAATTTCCATCCCCACTTTTCCCCCTCCCTATTAATACACAGTCCCTACAAAGCCCCTTGCAAGAGGTTACTGTTCATTTTTAGGAAAGATCTGCCTAATCCCAGATAGCTCTTCTCTGTCTCCCGTTAGAAATAATGTTATAATTTACTTGTGTATTTTCAAAGGCTTTTATAAATCATTTGAGTGGGAGTAACTAGAGTACCTGTTTCTCCTAGTTGGCTATCAATGTTTCGAAATGTAGAAAAGGTTTCTTTTATATATCTTTTTCACATCACTATCTAATTCAATGATACACTGAATAGGTGTGGAAATTCTCATGAAATTCTCCACAATCCTTTAGAAAGTGACTTCTGATGATATTTTATTCCAATTCCAATTCCTTGATCCTGAGTTGCACTGCTATCTCTGTGCAGATCAGCCACCATCAGCATGATTTATTTGGCTTACAGAGAGACCAAGCCTACATGAGAAATGTCATGTGAGAAACTTTGTACTCCAATGATTGGAGAGTTAGATGTGCCAATGAGAGTATCAGTTAAAATGATTCGGACTATGTAGGTATTTGAAGGAAAGAACTTGCCTAATTTGATATTGAGTAAAGCATGTGTGGTAAAGTGGAAGAGAAAAGGCAGGACTGCAGCACGTGTGTAACCAACTTTGAAGGAAAGAAAAGAACAGCTGCAAAAAATATGTCAGTTAAGATCACTATATAAGTCACCAGATGGTAGGTAGCATAACCAAGCATTGCTTTTGTATTCTCAGAGCAAGGACAGTGAAGAGGTAAATAATGAAGCATCAAAGTAAGTGAAACCAACTGTTCTTATGCACAAGGTGTTCACATATTACATTTTATAACCCAGGTTGCTCTATTTATAGAACTAGCCTTGATGCCTCCAACCCTTCCTTATTCTCTTTATTGATTGGCCCCAAGCCTTTCACAACTTAAAGATAATCTTAAATCCTTTCACCCCTTAAAAAAAAAATCTTAAAAAACATACAAAGAACCCTTTCAGTGAGTTGCATAAGGGTATCAACTCCCAGTAACATTCACATCTAAACTGAGATCCAGACTTAAACTAGCTCTACCCAGGATGATATAACAAGTGCCAAATTTTTACTTTTACCTTAAACAACTAGAAAAAAATATGCAAAAAATGGTTTTAGACACTGGACAATAGGCAGCCTAGATTTGTGACCCATAAGAAGAGAAAAACAAATGAAATGATCACAAAAATTTCCCTGCTTACTACCTGAAGGCAGTTCCAGAATTCAGAGTTGAGAAAGTAGCAAAGGTGACCAGTATTTACAAAGTGGAGTACCAGAGAGGGGTGACATGCACAGAAAATGGAGTGTATAGGTTACTTATTTCTGGATAACCATCTTAACCATTTAAAACAACAAATGTTTATCACCTCACACAGTTTCTGAAGGCCAGTAAACAAGAGTGGCTAAACTGGGAATTTCTGCCTCAGAGTCTATCTCAGTTACATTTCTCCTTGCTGAGACAAAATACTCAACACCCAAAGTTAAAGGAGGAAAAATTTATTTGTCACACACTTTGTAGAGGTTTCAGTCCATAGTCAGCTGGCTCCGAGGCAGGGTGGCATCACAAAGGGACATTACAGAGGAGAAACAGTTCATGGCAACTAGAAAGCAGCAAGCAGCAAGCAACAGGTTTTTTTTCTGTCTTTTTATATTGTATCCAAGCCACTTGCCCTCAGAACATACAACACTCAAACCCAGGGTAGGGCACCCTTAATCCTAGCAAGAACTATGCCAAACCAATCAATGAACTAATTTAATAATCACACACCCTTAATCCCAGTGTCACACACTCTAGATCCTGCCACCTCTGAAAAGCCCTGCCTATGACCACATGAGGCTGTGGGCAGACATCTAGACCCAAATCATGACAGTCTCTAACAAAGCATGGTCAAAACTGTTGGCCAGGGGTATAGTTTCAGGAAACAACTGAAGATAGAAGTTCTTTCTTCCAACTCACGTGACTGTTGGCAGGAAGCTTAGCAACTTGCTGCAAGAATCTCTCTGTAAGGCTGCTCACTAACATGTGTCCCTCCAGAGCAAGTAATTTGAGAGAAGCCACCCAGATAGAAGCCAGAGTCTTTTTGTAATCTCACAAGTGGCATGCCATCACTTCTACTATATTCTCTTCCTATAAAGGAAGTCACTAGGTCCAGCTCACTTTCAAAGGAGATATATTAAAGAATTTGTGGATATATTTTTAAAATCATTACTGTTTACCCTCAGCCATAAATTATTTATATTCCTTCCATATGCAAATTATACTCATCCTGTCCCAAGGCCCTCCAAATGTTCATCCTAATAAATTAACAGTTCAGAATCCAGAACCTCATCATCTACATTGCTTCCAGGTTCACATGAATGTCCTCATTATGTCCTTTTTGAATTCAGGTCTTTTTCTTTTGTAGACCTCAGAAACTAATGGAGCAATATATTCACCTCCTCCACACCCACAAACTGTGGAGGGGTTTTTTATTTACTAAATATCTTTTGAAGAGCAAAATTTTTACTTTCGCTAAAGTCTGGCTTATTAAGTCCTTTATAGTTTATCTTTTTGGTTTTCTATTTAAGAAATTGCTCCAGAACCAAGATAAAAATCTTTTTCTTCTACATTTTTCTCTCAAAAATTTAAAGATAGTACTCTTACAATTAGGTCTATGATCAATTTTGACATTCTTAGGATTAGGATAAGGGTCAAGGTTCATATTTTTATATAAGAACATCCAATAGTGATCTATTAACTAGGAAAAAAAACATTAAATGCAAATTAAAACCACAGATAGACAATGGTTATAAGAGTAAAAAATATTTATAGTAAAAAAATATTTACAGTAATAAATATTTGCTGGGATGTGGAACGACAGAAATTCTCATGCATTGCTCATGTAAATGCAAAATGGTACAGCCACATTGGAAAACAATTTGAATCTTTTGTATGTTTCTTAAGTATACATTTACTGTACAGCTTAATAACCCATCTCCTAGATGTTTACCCAAGAACAATTAATATGTGTATATACAGAAGACTTGTACTCAAATTTCTATACTTGTTTTATTCATAAAAGACAAAAGTAGAAACAATCTATATGTCCATTATCTGGTGATTAGATTAAAAAAAAAGTTGTAGTATATCCTTGTAAGAGAACATCACTCAGAACAAAAAGAAACAAAACTACTGATCTATACAACAACGTGGATGGCTCTCAAAAGCATTATTCTACATGAAAGAAGCTTTCATTTATGGAAAAATGCAAAACTAGTACAAAACCAATAAACAAACAAAAAACAACAGATCAATGCAGAAGCCAGAGCCATAGAAGACAAAGAGGTATGAGGAAACTATCTTGGGTGGTAGAAATGTCCTATATCCTGATTGTGGTACTAATTAGGCCATTATATGTTTTTCAAATCTCATTCAAATTATACACTCAACCTTACTGAAATTTATGGTATCTAAATTATATCTCAATAAATCCATATAAAGAAAGACCCAGGGTAAATTTGTGCTACTCCCAGTGTTTCAGCTATCAGTGAAGGGCCCTTCCTGAAGATTCCACAGGTTAATAAGGTTCATCAACATCAGATGCTCAGACTATGAGCCTGGGAATTCCTCCTTGACTCATTTGTCTTTTTTATCCCCGACATCCAGTGCCATCAAATCATGGAAGTTTTAGCTTCTAAATACATTAACATATAGCACATGTAGCAATAATGTGATGCAGTCTTCTCTCACTAAGCTGCCTTCTGCTTCTGCTTTGTCTCCCATCTTTTCTCTATAGCCAGAGGGATCATTTAAAATGAAATCATATCATTTGGTTAAAGTCCTTCCATGACATTCTAGTGCTCTTGGTACAAAATTCAAACTCTGTAACAAAACATAAAGTCCCTCTGTGACCCAAGTCTTCTCATCTCTTCAGTCCCACTGCATGCTGCTCTTCCCTTTTTGACTTCTCTAAACGTTGACAGTATACCATGGCTTTTCCTCGCTCAGGACTGTACAACCAGTAGTCTGGATCATGTCATCTCCCGTATGTACATCAACTCAACTCCTACTTACTTTTCATATTCCTTTCTTGTTCCTTTCCTGAAACAGCATGAGTACCAGTTCTTACTGATCTCTGCTATGATAGCACCTAATGTTTCTAGTCATTGTCTTCACAGGTCTAGTGTTTATTTGTAACTTCCAGTTGAATATCTGACCTGCTTAAACCCCTCCTATCATCCTAAAAATTTTTTCTTTAGGAAAAAAAATCACTATTTGACTAGTGCTTTCCAGATTATTGCGAAACAAAAACATATTAACAAATTTCAGCATAATATTATTTGACAAACAAAATTAAAACATGAATATATACCTCTACCCCTACCCCTACTCCTCTCCCTCTCTCCCTTACTCTCTAAGGGACATCTAAGTATCCCTGCTAAAGTACCTGGGCCAAGTACTTGATTAGTAAGATGAAAGTTGGTCTTTCAAATGCCTACAGTGCAAAGAGCTATTTTCTTAGAAGAAAATAACAACAAATAAGAAAGGAAGAAGGAAAAAGAATGAAAATAGACTGTGAAAGCTGAGTTTTAAATTTCATTGAACTTTTCAAGAAAAATTATGATGAACAGACTTTGGAAAGATTTAAGATTGCAAGTTATTACAAATATTTTTGTGTTATTTTCAGAATTTTGCCCATACAAAATTTTCAATTTTATATTATTTTGGGGGACTAGGGAGCATGTCGGACTTGTGTTTCATCTCTGTGTGTGGCATAGGATTTTTAGGTTACATGTAAAACTCTATACAGGAATTGATTTTCCATTTATAAATATTTTAAGATTAACTGAATAGTAACAAAGGCTGAGATTAAAATCTAAGAATGAGAATTCTCAATCTTTAAAAGAATAGAGTGTGTTATAATAGTTTTTCTTCTTCATGAACAATGTAAAATCACTGGTATCTTTTCAGAGACCAGTGAGAACTTGTATGTAGAAATTTCTTAGCCAGTGAAATTTCCTGCTCATTTACACAGATATTTTGGGGCTCCAGTTCCAAAATTAAGAACTTCCAAAGCCAAGTCCTCCCAGCTTGAATTTGCATTCTTTGAAGGGGCACCCTGCTAGGGCTGATGATCATCACTGAAAAGATTGTTACCCTGAAGACTGAAATCCACTGTTCTGGTACAACTCTGAAGGTTCTTTTGGACTATGTATGTTAGTACCCTTTCTCCTAGTTAGTATGTGTCATTCCAACAGCATTTGCAGTAGAAACAAGTCCCCGATTTAAGAACATTTGAGTTGCGAACTTTCACAAGTGTACTGTATAAGACTCACTTAGGAACGAAACTCATTCATAAGTCAGGGACTTACTTTATCAGATCTTAGACACACTGACCTAGCCTGCTAAATATTCAGTAAATTGTATTGAATAATTAAACAAATGAAACCAAAGATAGTGTCATCCATCTAGGTCACCTTCCTTCCATATTTGGCAGAATGATTCAGATAAGACTAAGAGAGACATTTTATGTTTATAGTTCTATGATTTTTTTTATTCTAAGCATTAAAGATGTGTGTGTGTGTGCGCGCGCGCGCGAAAGAGAGAGTTGAAAAAAGTTTTTAGAATTATTCTAAGAAGAAAGGACACCATCAGCAAAACATGGTTGGAAAGCTATTTCCTTTAGCCTTTAGTTGGGAAGATAATCATTAGCATTAAAATGAAAATAGAATTTCAAATCAATGAGATTCTGTGAACATTAGCTTTGTTGAGGTTTTGGTGACCTCCTTGACAGTATGTTATGGAGATCACACAGTTGAGAATCTTGCTGAGCTGGGGTGAAGGAGGTGGAGCATTGATTTTTCTCTAAAGTAAACAAAAATCCAGCTGTTCATTGTCCTTATCCACCACTCTTCAGACTTATGGCCTAGGTTTAGCTAATAGAATGTCCACAGCTGGCAAATCCACAACAGGAAGTACAAACAAATAGGTACACTTTAGATTTCCTTTCAACAGGAGTGCTCAGTGGTTGTGAAGATTCATTCAGCATCCTGGGCCAACTGCACAAGCATCTAAACTAGCTATTCCAATGCTAAGGTCCTGGCTTCAATGCCACCTCCCCGTGGTTTCTACTTTTCAGAACTTGGTTTTTAACTTTTTTGTCAAACTTTATGCTACATAATGACATCATTTCATTAAATTCTTTTCTATTAAGAAAAACAGAGCTCAATTTTGTGTTTACAAGTTAAGGACCATAACCTAAATTGTTATCAGGGAGCAGGCTCCAGTCAAAGGGAACTCAGAAAAATTCAGTGACTTGTGCAGAGTTTTAATGAACATTCTGTTAGTATCCTTTGGTAGAACTCTGTCAGCCCCTGACAGTAACAAGAATTTTCTTGAAATTATTGTCTGTGGTATCTGGAATGACATGCACTGAAAACAGAATTCTTCTGTGACCATATATTTCTATATAGAAGTTAAGATTTACTTATTTCTAAAAATCCTACCCAAAGCCAATGACAAGCCTACATTCTAGACTTCTCAGCTCAAGGATTGTACTGAAAGTCAGGGCTTTCTATGTGTGGAATACAGAAACTCCATACTCTGTTCAGACCAGAACTCTCTTGGTATATCGGTAAAGGAAAAAAATCAAAGGATAGAAGATTGAAACGCTAGAGGGATTGATCATGTGAAATTTATGTACCTCCAGGAGGCCTGTAAGCTGCTTCTTTCTCTTAAATGTTGAGAAACAAATTGATGAGAGGAGCATCATCATATTAAAAATACACTAGTAGCCAGACATGGTGGTGCATGCTTGTAAGCCTAGCACTCAAGAGGGTGAGGCAGGAGAATTGCCACGAGTTCATTCAAGGCCAGCCTGAGCTACATAGTGAGTTCAAGACCAGCCTGAACTACATAGGGAGATTTTATTTTTTAAAAAAATTTTAATTGAAAAATAAATAATTATTGGCTATTCTTCAAGGCTGCAAATGCTGATGTGAGATGGTGTTGAGGGTTTTCCTAACTCCAACGGGGTAATTAAGATCCAAGATAATAGCAGCACTTAACCTTAGTGGTAAAGTGAACTCTGGTTACTAGGAAGACAGGCAAAATAGCCTGACTCAGAGATTTTGGCGATTGGCAATATATCATATGATTGTTAACAGTGAAAATGCTGGGTAGGTTACTAGATCATGTTTTACCTGATTTTAAAAACTATTAAAAGAACACAGAACCAAATACATGAAAATGTTATCTTCTGATAATGACTCATTATAACAGAGGATCACTGCTTTCTCAACAAATTCCCAAATCTAACTCTATGCATAGTACACAGTTTATTGATTAAAGGAAAACCTATAAACCCCTGATAAGATCTGATAGCAGTATTTTATCAAGGAAAAAAGGAAACAGGTTTTGGTGAAAATGTGGCCATCTCTGACACAATGGTTTGCTTTTTCTCTACTTGTTGAATGAGTACCAAGAAACAGACACAGTGAAAATGCCTGATTTCCCATGTAGATTTTTCCTACACGAGGGTAAGGGCTATGGTGATGAAATGACAAATAAAAACCACTAGAAAAACCACCTCTCCAAACCAAAACAATCTAAATTACTTGGAAAACCACAGAGATTAGTACCTGTATCTGTCTTGGGAGATGTAAAATGGTGACGTTTTTCAAATCTCTATTTACCTATGCAGTGACAAGTGGTCCCTGGACAAGAGCAGTGGATTGTTGTAAATTCGATGAGCTTTAAGCACCTTTAGATGTGATCTTTTTACCTGATAAATTAATATAACCTCCAAAAAGTAATAGACAGCTACTGAGTTGGTAATTTTTTTCTCTGTAATGTAAAGCAATAGAAACAATTTGTTTTTACCTGAAATAGATCAAGGTACAAATTCCCCCTGGATAATGTTCATTACTTAATGATTGCCATGATTCAATCCACAGAGGCATTAAAGATTTTCTAATCCCAAGGGATATAGTGCTTGTTCATTAAATTCATAGTGACAGAATATATAGAATATGAAGGGAAGCATAAATGTCAAAGAGTGGATCCTCTGGTTTGGATGGGGGAATGTCTCCCAAAGCCTCGTGCATTCAACAGTGAGGTTTTTGGAAAGTGATTGGATAATGGGACTGTTATACCTGTCTTAATGTTAGGAGAAGGAGTCTGGTGGGAAGGGTCGGGTCACAGGGTCCCTCTTTCAGCTCCTCCCTCCTCTCTCTGCTTCCTGGCCACCTTGACACAAAGTGTTTATCTCTGCCAGACTTTTCCACCATATTGCTTTTGTATTTGAGCCTTCCAACCATGCACTGAAACTTCTAAAACTGTGAGCAAAAATAAACTTCATCTTTAAATTGTAGGTGTCTGGTATTTTGTCCCATTGATGAACAAACATAGTGATTAAGACAGTGGGGAAGTAAAGCCTGACACCCCAGCAAAGTGTCCTGGAGTACAGTAATTTAGGGCAAGTCAGGACCTCTCTTTAAAAGTAAAAACATAACTTTTGTACCTCATGTTCCAACCTGTACTAGTTTTAGAGAAAACATGCACTTCACATGAGTTAGCTATTCCAATCCATTTATTAGCTAATTCAAATGTTGTATAGTTTGGGACAGGTCACATCAATCAGTTTCTCCAATTGCTCATATTGGAGTGCAAATAACTCTGCCGTTCCACTGTGTAAAAGGCTCCAGAGATTAGGAGGAGCATGAGCCATATGTGTATCATTTCAGCCCTGGATGAGGGAAGGCAAGATCAAAGAGCTAAAATGAAGGTCCTAAAATTTGGAAACATTACTGTGCTCTCTTAGACAAATAACTACTTTATGCTTTAAAAAAATAGTTTTTGACTTCTTCTAGGCCCCAAATGAGTCTGAATATATAACTATGGAACAGCTGCCAGTAAACTGAGGTTGCCATCATGAACTGAATGTCATTCCATTCTACAACATGAACACCATAAAGGACAGGACTGGCCCATCTTACCACTGTCGCAAAGATTCTGGAATAATAACTGGTATTGTAAGAGTTGCTTCATAAGTATTTGCTGATATCTCAAACCATACACAGCATACATCCTACAAAAGAAAGGAAAAAGGTAAAATGGAAAGGAGGGAAGAAAGTAAAAGGGAAGGAAAAAGAAATGTAGTTAAGCATATCCAGAAGCACTTTCTCATCAAATAGAATTTGTCCATATAGGGCCTCATTTATGCAAGTCTTAATGGCCTTATTTTTCATAAACTGTTCTCTCAATATAATACAAACTTATTGTCACCTGAAGCTTCTCCCTCAAACTTTATTCATTCATAGAAAGTTCTCCCAGATAAACTGACTAAAAGAGGAATAAATTCAGCCCTGGCTTATAGGTTTCTCTGACAAATTTTCTGACACCAACCAAACACAAGTGGATCTTTGCAATATCAAAGAATCCCTCAGGAGCATCCTGAAGGACAAGGGCTGCTGGGCAAACACTACATCTTTTTTGTCTGCTTGGCTAGAAGGGGGGGAGCTGGCATAAAGAAAATTTCCCCAGAGATTAATTAACAGTGGTTAATGTTTTGCCATGGTTGTAAGAAATTCGGAAGAAACATGATTATAGGATTGGTGAGAAAGAAGCCTGTATAAAAATTATGTACATGAATTTCTTGAAGTGGATCCAGAATAGAAGACACTTGTATTCTGTGTGAATGCTCCTCAAAGCCTCCCTCTGTGACACAGGCACTCATTACCAGGCCATTCAAAACAGCTGTTCTGACTACATCACCTGCCTCTTTCTCATAAGTTCATCCTTGATCAACAAGAGTGTGATCAAAATGCACTGGTGGCATGCATGGAGGTGATTCAGAAACTTGCTTTCCCAAGAAGGTTTCTCTATGCTCTTTTACTGCTGAATCTTTAATATAACCTGCAGCAAAAGGATCAGCATATTATAGGGAATATTAGAATAAACTTTAGTTGGGAAAGCTTTTTGATACAATAAAGAAAGGCTGGTAGTCATCAAGGGAAAACAATTCAGAAAATATAGTGTAGAGTATAATGTTAAAAAGTAAAAAAGTTGAACAAAGTATCAATGCTCCTAATATAGAAAGATCTTCTAGATATTAATTTGAAAAGAAGACCAATAGTTAGAAATAAAAGTGGTTAAAGGAGTAATTGAGAAAGAATAAGTAATGAGTAACTGGGGGAAGAGGAAATATAAATGGAAATTAATCTTATATGAAAAATTGTCCAACTTCACCATCAGGGAGAATAATGCATAATACAGAAAAGATCCCATTTGAATTTTTTCACCCACCACAAGTAGGAATCAATGAAAGAAGGATGTAAGAAATGAAAATAGGCATATCCTTCTTTTAAGTGTGTACTAAATCCTCTTTGGAAATCGAAGCAGTCTTAATTTACAGTGACACAGATTGTTGATTCTGGAATCCCACCTGAAGAAATCCATGTTGAAGGGACTGGAATGTAGCTCAGTGGCTCCTCACCTGCCTGGAAAGCACAAGGACCTGAGTTCTAGTCCCAGTATGAAAAAAAAAATCCATGTTGGAGACAGAAAAGCCCAAGCACCTAAGGATATTATGGAAGGATGTTTATTACACCATTGTTCATAGTGGCACTGAACTGAAGGAAAACCTCAACTTCCTTCATTAGATGAATGATTAGATAATTTATGGTTCATCTTATTATGGAAAATTCTCAATTACTTTAAATTCACAAAGATATTTTCTCTATCAATATGGGAAGAGACATATGTTATATTACAAAATTTTAGAGAAGTCCTAATATAATATGCATATTATTTTCTCTGATATATATATTCATTTGTATGAGTATGTAGAAAAGTTTGGAAAGATACACAGCAAACTCTTGAAAGAATCTGTATTAGGCAGAATAGAGAAACTTTTAAAATAATATTTTCTACTATGCTATTTAATTTCTAAAACTAAAATACTACTAAAGAATTTTTAAAGGAAAAAATCACAATTAAAATTACTCAATGCTTCTCTTTAATTACTTTTACTTGTGCATAATTGACTTACTAATATTTATGCAGCAAAAGTGCAAGGAGAAAATCATTCTAAAACAATTCCCTCTGAAAGAAGACTTTCAATAATACCACAAATTGTTCAGGAATAGGTCTTATTTTTTTTTCTACTATGATTTAGCTGTTAATTATTTGGGCATGTGTTTTAAGCCTATGACTGATGATGCCCTTGAGGGTTTTTTTCAGCTTGGGAGACATTTGTTTTAAATTTTTACAATTTAACAAAAATACACTTGATCCATAGAAAAAACTAGCCTGGCTGAAATACCTCTTACTACATTAAGGTCACATATCATATGACTATTTAAATTAGAACCAGAAACTTATGCTTTCCTGTTTCTGAAAAGCCTTTTAAATGTTATCTCAGGATAAATAAACTCATAAAAATTGAAGATAGATTATAAACTGGTTTTCCATCTCAGAACCATATTTATATGTGTTAACTCTTGATTTTTGTTTTAAGTTGCTTTGTAATGTGGTTTCCTTCTATGAAGATATAATGTTTTTCTGTTGACCTAAACAGTAATTTATATCACATTAAACTCACAATTTCCAAATGTTCATGTAATTCTACATTATATTTACATGCTTAAATCAAAGACTCACTTAAAAATAAAACATAAATATATATATGTGCTTGACATTACTTTAAAAACTCGTTTTTTAAAAAATTTCTTAAGAAGGACTTGCTTTATAACAAAATCTACTTCTAAAGGCTCAAATACAATACAGAAAACTTGTCAGGTAAAACAAAGGCATCAAACAGCTGTGAAATGGTATGTAATTAAAAGATCTTATTTCCTTTTGTTTCCCCCCTTGGAAAATAAGACTGGATAATTTAGTATTCATTTATTGTATTACAAATATTTATCAATTTAATTTCAAATTCTCTCTGTGAAAAGCTGTCACAGACTTTGAGCATTATCTCTGAACCATATTACAGAACTTTGTATATTATAAATTAGCATGTGAATTATTTAATGTAAAATAGTTGAGAGAAGTCTGAAAAAATTATAATAATGAATGTACTTCTTTTTTTTTTTTTTTTTTTTGGTACTAGGGATCAAACTCGGGATCTTGCGGTTGCAAGGCAGGCAGCGGAACCACTGAGCTAAATCCCTGGCCTTGTACTTCTTTTATATAAGATTTTCTACAAGAATAAATGGGGAGGAAATGAAGAGAAAAGAAAGAAAACTTTATAGATGCATATAAACCCTAAAGCCTCACACTGATACGGTTAATTCCAACTTCCTTGGTTGTCTAGGTTCTATAACAAGCCCCCAGGACAGGGACTGTGCCTGCTCACTGTCAGCACTCAACAAATGGTATTATTAACAGCAGTACCTATGGTTAGAATTTGTATGATTATATTTTAATAGTACTATTCAACACAACACTAATTGAATTGTCATTCAGGTTTTTCTTGATCTTACCTTACATGCATAATGCTGAGGGGAAACAGTTAAACTGATCACTTATACTTTAAAAAATACAGCTTAATGAGAAAGCAGTTTAGTAAATTGCTGGAGGCTGTTTTATATCACACAGAGTGTTGCATTCTGAAAGAACAACTTATTTTAACAGAGTTCTCTGGAAAGTTTAGCCTAAGCTAAAATAGAAAATTGTTGCTGCCTGAAAGGTTGCATACTTGCATGTTGCACAGAAATTTCTAGAGTAAATAGCATTCTCAGTTTCAAGCACAAAGCCCTTTTCCATCTTTTCTCCACAATTTATCTCCTGAAAATTTGGGACTTAATGCACAAATTAATTTAATTATTTTGATTAAAGGTGATTAAATCAGTTAAGATACGTTTATACACTTTGAACATACACAGAGACATAAGTAAACACAAATGAGTCAGTAAGATGATTTTCCAATTGATTTGTTTTACTTAATTTTATTATCGGAACAATCTAAAGGAGCTACTAACAATCTAAAAGTGCTAGAGGTGAATTCAAAGCACTTGATAGTAGCTGAATTTTCATGTTAGTAGAAATATAAATTAGGTGCTATAAGTAACAACTGAATTTCATTTTCAGATTTGAAAAAATGTGGTGTATAGAAAGCCTGGTTTTCTTACTATGTAGTTTTGATGTTCTTTTGTGGACCAGCCTTTGGTGGGCACAATTCTATTTTGTTTCTGAGTTTAATTTTTTTAACTCCATATGTAATTTTGATCATATGGTATTTGTCATTCTGTGCCTTTTTTCACATAACATAATGTACTTCGGCTTCATGCATGTTGTAAATGTCAACATTTTCTCATTTTTAAAGGCAGAATAGTGTTTCATTGTATATATAAACCACACTTTCTGTGTCCATTCATCTGCTGATGAGCATCTGGTTGGCTTCCATGTCTTGACTATTATGAGCAATACTTTAAGGGACGTGGAACTTCAAGTATCTCTTCAGCACACTGCTTTTAATTGCTTTGGATATATACATAGAAATAGGATTACTGGTTCACAAAATAATTCCTTTAGATTTCTGAGAAGCCTCCATATCTTTTTCTCTAAGGGCTGTTTTAATATATACATATACTCATTAATAGTGCACAAGGCTTCCTTTTCCTTTACACTCACACCAACACTTTTATGTTTCATCTTTTTGGTATTACCAAATAGATTTGAGGTGAAATCTCGTTCTGATTTTAGTATGCATTTTCTTAATGATTAGTGATGATGAGAATTCTTATCAGTTTGCCATTGATGTACCTTCGTTGGAGAAGTATCAGTTCAGATCTTTTGCTTATTTTTTAAAAAATTTGGTTGTTTTCTTGCTATTCAGTTGTTTGAGTTCCTTATATATTTTGGATGTCAACTTCTTATAAGATGTGTGGTTTACAAATATTTTCTCCCATTCCTTGGGATGTAACTTCACGTCATTTATTTTTTCCATTGCTGTGCAGAAAGCTTTTAGTTTGATAAAATCTCATTTGTCCATTTTTATTCTTCTTGCCTGTACTTTTGAGGTCATGTTTAAGAAATCTTTGCCAAGACCAATGTCTTGGAGCATTTTCCTTATGTTCTACTAGCTTTACAGTTTCAACTCTTCAAATTAAATTGTTGACCCATTTTGAGTGCATTTTTGCTTTTGACATAAGGGTACAATTTCAGACTTTTGCATATGTGTCCCAGTTTTTCCCAAAGTACTTCAAAGAAATTGCCCTTACTCCATTTTGCATTCTTGCACTTTGTTTTTGTTGAAAATAAATCAACCATAAGTGTTAGTATGTTTTAGGCTATATCCTGTGCTATACACATCTCTAGGTTCTGATCCTTTACAGCTGAGTAGTACTCTATTTAATTTACAAAAAAAACCACAACATTTTCTTCATCCAATCTCCAGTTGATGAGCAATTGGGCTATTTCCAAGTTTTAGCTATTACAAATTGTGCCCCTAGCAACATAGGTGCACATATATCGCTGTGGTATCTATTTTTTTAATTTTTATTAGTACTTATTTATCATACATATTGATCACATTCATCATAGGAAATTTGTACCTGTACATAACACATCTTAATTCATTTTTCCCATTCCCCTCCCCATCCGTCAACCCCTCCTCCTCTCCCCATTTACAGAAGCTTGGTTTCCATTATTTTCCTTCCATTCTCTTTTTTTCCTTTTCGCTTCCTTCCCTCCCCCCTTCTCCCTCTCTTGTTCCCCTTCCCATTTGAACATTTTTTTCCTACTTTCTGATATCTAACATCCATTTTGGTTTTTATTCACCCTTTCAGTTTCTTGCACAAGAAAAACAATGATATTTAAACATGTGTATCCAGTTTATTTCACTTAAAAGTATGATGCATCCTTTACCAAAAAGTGTCTCAAGTTTATCCTTCTTTATGGCAGAGTAGGATTCCATTGTATACAAAAACCACATCTTTATCCATCCGTTGATGGGCATCTGGACTGTTTCCAAGATTTTACTATTACAAATTCTGCTGCCATACATTTGTGTGCAGATTTCCCTGTAGTATGATATTTTTTAACTCAGGAAGCTACAAAGAAGGGTAGTGTATCTATTTTTATGCCAAAACAGTATCATACTACTTTGACTCCTATAGCTTTGTAGTAGGTTGTAAAACATGGTAATGTAAAGTCTCTGGCATTGTTCTTTTTGGGCAAGATGGCTTTTGTTATCTGGGGACTTTTTGGAGTTCAATATGAATTTTAAGATTTTCTTTCTATTTTTATGAAAAATGAGACTGGAATTTTAGTGGAGGATACATTGAATCTATTGCTTTAGGTAAAACAATAATCTTTCAATCCATAAGCATAGAATAACTTTCCACTCTGTTGTCTACAGATTCTTTCATCAATGTTTACTAGTTTACAATATAGAGGTATTTTACCTCCTTGGTTAAATTTTCTTCTAAATATTTCTTATCTTTTTTGTTTGTTTGTTTGTTTTGGCACTGGGGATCGAACTCAGGTCCTTGTGCCTTCGAGGCAGGTGGTGGAACTACTGAGCTAAACCCCCGGCCCTGTTTGTTTTGAGATAGGGTCTTGCCATGCAGTTCAGGCTGGCCTTGAACTCACACAGTTCTCCTACCTCAGCCTCCAGAGTACCGGGGTTATGGATATGGACCATCATGCCCAGCAGTACTTCATTTTATGGTGCTATTGTGAATGGGATATATTTTTCCAATAGTTTTTTAGTATGAAAAAAATACTTCTGTTTCATTATTTTCATCACTGCTAAATTTATTTGTCCTAACAGTTACATGCTGAAGTCTTTAGGGTTTCTATATAAAGCATTATGTCATTAACAAAGAATTTCTTCTTTTATTCTAATTTGGAGAGGCTTTTTGTTTCTTTTTTGTTTGTTTTATTTCTTTTACTTGTCTAGTTACTCTAGCAAGGACTCTGGTGCTAGGCTGGATAGAATTCAGAGTGAACATCCTTAACTTGTTTCTAATCTTAGAGGAAAAGCTTCCAAGTTCTCACTATTGAAAACTGTGGGATTTTTGTACGTACATGGCTTTTAATGTGTTGAGGCGTATTCATTCTGTCCTAGTTGTTAAGAGATTATATGATGCAAGGATTTTGAGTTTTTGAAAATGTTTTTGTTCTGTATATACTGAGAATATCATTCTTTTCTTCATTCTGATAATATGACATATTACATTTATTGACTTGCATATATTGTACCAACCTTGCATTTCTCAGATAAATATCACTTGACTTTGGTGAATAATTCTTTTGATATGTTGCTGAATTCAGTTTGTTAGTATTTTGTTGAAGGTTTTTTTCATCCAGTCTCCAGTTGATTGGCAATTGGGCTATTTCCAAGTTTTAGCTATTACAAATTGTGCCCCTAGCAACATAGATGCACATATATCGCTCTGGTATGATTCTTTTAATTCTTTTAGGAAGATATACAGTAGGGGAATAGCTGGGTCAAATGGGACCTGTAGTCCTAGTTCTTTGAGGTATCTCCATACTGATTTCCACAGTGGTTGCACCAGTCTACACTCCCACCAGCAGCAGAGTAGGATTTCTTTTTCCCCACAGCCCCACCAGCATTTGTTACTGGTTGATTTCATGACAGCAGTCATTCTTTCTGGGGTGAGGCAGAATCTCAGAGTTGTTTTATGTGCATCCTTCAAATGACCAGTGATGTTGAACATTTTTTCATATGTTTACTTGCTGCTTTTACTTCTTTCGCTGAGCAATTTCTATTCATTTCAGATGCCCATTTTTGGATTGGGTCTTTAAATTTAGGAGGTCTGATGCTTTTAAGTTTTTTTATATATTCTAGATAGTAGACCTTTGTCTGAGGAACACCTGGTAAAAAATATTTCCCACATTGTGGGTTGTCTTTTCACACAATTGGTGGTTTCTTTGCTGTGCAGATGCTTTTTAATAAGTTGAGATCCCACTTGTTGATTGCGCTACTTCACATGCAACTGAGGTTTTCTTCATGAAAAGTTTTCCTACACCAATGTCTTCAAGGGTTCTACCTAACCTCTCTTCCAGCCAGTTTAGTGTTTCTGTTTTAATAGTTAGATCTTTAATCCATTTTGATTTTAGTTTAGTGCATGGTGAGAGATATAGATCTATTTTTAATCTTCAGCAAGTTAAAACCCAATTTTTCTAGCACCATTTATTAAAGAGGCTATGTTTCCTCCAGTGAGGGTGTTTGGCTCCTTTGTCAAAGATAAGGTGGGTGAGTGTATCTGGAGTTGTTTCTGCATCTTCTAGTCTGTTCCATTGGTCCACTGTTTCTTTGCCAGTACCCTGCTGTTTTTATCACAGTAGCTTTGTAGTATAGCTTCAAGTTGGGGATTGTGATGCTCCCTACATTGTCTTTGTTGCCAAGAAATGCTTTTGTTATTCTAGGTCTCTTCTTGTTCCAAATGAATTTTTGGATTGTTTTCTCAAGGTCTATGAAACATGCTGCTGGAATTTCAACTGATATTGCATTGAATCTATATATCAGTTTTGGAAGTATGGCCATTTTCACTATGTTGTTCCTTCCTACCCAGGAGCAAGGGATATCTTTCCATTTTCTGATATCTTCTTCTATCTCTTTTTTCAAAGTGCTATAATTTTCAGAATAGAGCTCTTTGATTTCTTTTGTTAGGTTGATTCCTATGTATTTAATTTTTTGGATGCTGTTGTGAAGAAAGTTGCTTCTCTACTTCCTTTTCCAATGAGTCTGTTGATCATATATAGGAAAGCTACTGATTTTTGTGTGTTGACCTTGTATCCACCTACTCTACTGAATTTGGTTATTAAGTCTAGAAGAGTTCTTGGGGTCTTCAATATAGAGTATCATGTCACCTGTAAATAATGACAATTTGACTTCTTCCTGTCTTATCTTTATTCCTTTTATTTCTTTCTCTTGTCTAATTGCTGTGGCTAAAGTTTCCAAAACTATGTTGAACAGGAGTGGTGATAGTGGACAACCTTATCTTGTTCCTAATTTTAGTGTGAAGGATTTCAGTTTTTCACCGTTTAGTATGATATATTGGCTGTTGGTTTTTCATAGATGGCTTCTATCAGGTTAAGGTAGAGACCATCTATTACAATTTCTGTAGGGTTTTTATCATGAATGGGTGTTAGATTTTGTCAAACGCATTTTCTGCATCTATTGAGATGATCATATGGTTTTGTCTTTGGCTCTATTAATACAGTGTATTACATTTATTGATTTTCATATATTGAACTATCCTTTTATCCCTGGGATGAATCCCAGGATGTATGATCTTTTTGATGATCTTCTGCATGCTGTTTATCAGTATCTTATTGAGGATCTTTGCAGCTATGTTTATTAGAGAGATTGGCCTATAGTTCTCTCTTTAAATTGGATCTTTCTCTGCTTTTGGTATCAAGGTGATGCTTGCTTTAAGGAATGAATTTGAGAGTATTGCTTCCCTTTCAATTTTATTGAAGAGTTTAAACAGTAGTGGCAGTAGTTCTTCTCTAAATGTCTTTTAGAAATCAGCAGTGCAGCCATCAGGATCCTGGTTTTTCTTAGTTGGTAAGTTTCTAATTATGTTTTCAATTTTGTTGATTGGTATTGGATTGTTTAGAATTTTTAGGTCTTCTTTGTTCAACTTTGATAATTCATATGGATCTAGAAATCTGTCCACTTCTTCTGTGCTTTTCATCTTACTCACATATACGTTCTCAAAGTAGGTATTGAAAATCCTCTGGATTTCTGCTGGGTCCATTGTAATTTCACCCTTTTCATTCCTAATTGCATGGATTTGTGTCTTTTCTTTCATTTTTTTTGATAAGTTTGGCTAAGGGTTTGTCAATTTTGTTAATTCTTTTGAAGAACTAACTCCTTGTTTCATTGATTTTTTGTATTGTTCTCTTAGTCTCCATTGAATTCATTTCTGCTCTGATCTTTATAATTTCCTCCCTTGTACTCTTCATCTTTCTTTTTTTTTTTTGGTACTGGGGATTGAACTTGGCATCTTGTACTTGTGAGGCAAGTGGCTGAACCACTGAGCTAAATCCCTGGCCTTCTCCATCTGTTTTTAAAAACAGTGATAATAGTACTTTCCTCATGAAAGTGTTGTGATCTTGAATGAAGCATATGTAATATGCTCAGAAAAGTATGGTCAAGGAAGTTCAGGTATTACTGCTTAACAGGAAAATATATCAATATGGTTTTTAATATGCTAATTTTAATTTCAACTAATATCTATTTATTAATAAAATTCAGAAGTCTTTGCCATAAATGTAAAAAGCCTATTTTTCCCTCCAGGATAAAATTTAGATAAAGCCAGAAATTGGGAAAATACATATTTTACATTTTTCATTGAGGTTGAAAGATATCAGATCAGTTAGTATAATAGTAGTTTGAAGTCAGAGGAAATGAAAAAAAGTTTCACCCCTTTTTAATTGAGGTAAATGGTATCTATTCCAATTCATCTTTCATGAGTTAATAGCATAATAATAAAGAAGTGGTTGGGTTGGAAACTTCTATTCTTTTTTTTTTTTTTTTTTTTGGAGACAGGATCATGTTACATAACCCAGGCTAGCCTCGAACTCCCAGTAGTCTTCCTGTCTCAGCCTCCCAAGAGCTGGGTTTATATAGACAGATGTACGCTACCATGCCCAGCTGGAAACTTTTATTCTTTTTACTTCTCTGACTACTTTATCTTCCTAATACCAATGAAAAAGCAAGGCACAGCAGAATATTTCTAAAATTAACACTGCTTGAATTTGTAACTAATCAAGAAAGAAAATTAAGAATGTCCTACTCATGAAACAAAAACTAATTTAGAAAATACCTGTCGAACTTTATGAAACAATTATTTTTTATAATGTAACCACATTAATGAAAAAATATTGTTGTATGAATTATCTAATATTAGAAAAAACATTCAAAGTTGTATCAATTTTATAACAAGCACATTTTAGTGAGATATTGATCTGGTTTTAGTGAGATTTGATCTAGTTTCAATTAGACATATTTTAATCTAATCATCTAAAATTTTGTCTTTAGCCTTAATAAATAGAAATTTAGCAGCCAAAACTGTTTAAATTCTCAAAGCCTTCTCTTGCCTGCAGTTTGTGGGAAAGACATGTTATAGTCAACTGATCCCAGCTGGTAACTATTCCTTGGTGATATCACTACCAATGATTATAAGAATAATTTGCTAACAACTCTCATAGATTCACATTTTTATTTTATTTCACATTAATAATGCCTACTAGAGTTGCATTAACATATAACTATTAAAAATATGTGTATATATTTATAAATATCTTTTGCTAATCAAGTTTTTCAGTAATTATCTTTATAATACAATGATACACATATGTCCCAACATTTTAGAATCTAAAAATGAACTAATGGTCAAAAAACACTCAATTATAAAATCTTTGAAAATGACAGATCCTGAAGGACAGAGTGTGTGGAGTGAAGAGTCATAGCCCCACAGCGATGTCCATGTCTTAGTCATGGAGCCCACATAAATGCTACTTTTCACACCAGAAAAGACCTTTCAAATGTGATAAGATTAAATGGACATTGAGGTAGATAAATTGTCTTAGATTTGTAGGATGGACACAAGGTAGTCTTTTGGATTTATAAAAGCAGAGAACCATTTCTGGCTAAGGGAGATGTGACAAAGGAAGAATGTTCAGACATACTGATATCATTGTCTTGGAAAAATGGAGGAAGCCAGCTTCTCTTCTTGGAGTAGGAAAAGGCAAAGAAATAAATTCTCCCTATGAGCTTCCAGGAAGCAGCACAGCCCTGATAATACCTTGAATTTGGACAATATATGCTAGTCTCTAAACAAATAAACTTGCATTTTTATAAGCCATTAAAGTTGTGGTAACTTGCTATGATATCAGTAGGAAACTAAGTATATAAAAACTATAGGCAATAATTCAGATATCAATTCCAACTCTAGTATAACTGCAGGTTATAGTAGGAAAAGTGTATTAAAAAGAATATAAAGAGGTGAACATTAAATTTCCATTTTTCTAAGGCTCTCCTGTTTTTTTATACTATTATTTTATTTCTTCCATTATACTTACAAACTTAAGCCAAAGATGTTTTATTTATGAGTCGTGGACAATTCCAATTTCATGCGGGACATTACGTTGATATAATGATAGCCTCCAAGTCCAGAATTACAAAAGTAATCCCAGAGGTCGCAGAACAGAAAGGCTCACAGGCCAAATGAAACTTCTTTAATCATATTTAAAACACATTGAGAAGCAAAGGGCAAGCTTTGGAACAACTTAATAAATACAGAAAGGATCACACCACCTGAATGCTGGGTTGAATTATGTTCCCATGTCTTGCCTTTCTTTGTTGTGCCTTTCTGACTGGTGGTGTGGTTTCTGTAACAGTTTGGGTTGGAGAAAGAGGGCTCCAAGATAAAAGATGCCCTAGCAATGACACAAACCTTTATTAGAGAGACACAGGAGAAGCATCCCTGGTTAGAGCTGTAGCTTAATAGGCAGCCTGTTGGACAAACAGGTTTTATTTGTATTTCTTGAGCAGGAGAGATCTGGGGTCAGAGTTAGTGTCAGCAATGTATCACCAAATTAAGTACTCATGAATCCTAAGTACTTCAAAAGATTCTTGCATATTACTGCTTTCTCAATATAGCATGCCATAACTACTTCATATCCAAGAGTATTATGAATATTACATATCTTGTGATTTATTTTCTATATTTAACATTAATATGCTAGTAAGTACTTATATTTGCTTAATATATTCTATGATTTATGACTATGTCTTACATAGTATTTGCTTACTAGATATTTATACTTGAAATGTGAATGTTTTAAAATGCATGTTTTACAAATTGCAGACATATTTATGTTTCATAACTAAATTCAATATTCTGTTAAATGGATGTTACATCAGGCCCCAGGGTCTCCTTTTGTGTAAACTGACATGACAGTACTATGGGATACCATCACTCTGGCTCAACATGACTACAGTGGAATTTGCCTGAAAATCAGTAGCCTAGAAATGTCTGTAAGAATTAAACACTTCATTGGCTATCTGAATTATGAACAAAGAACTAGAGGTAATTTTGCTTGCTGGTAGGAATAGAAAGTAAAGAGGAAAAAAGAGACGATGAAGTAGCAATGAAAAAGAGTGGACAGAATCAATACATGAGCACAAGTCAAAAGGACCTTCATAGGGCAGGGAGAATTAGTAGTTTGGTAGCAGGAAACTAAGCAAAAGATGAAGATACGGAGACAAAACCTCAGTTGCACGTGAACTAGCACAACAAATCAACAAGTGGGATCTCTTCTTATTAAAAAGCTTCTGCACAGCAAGAGAAACCACCACCAGTGTGAAGAGACAACCCACAATGTGGGCAAAAAATTTTACCAGCTGTTCCTCAGAAAAAGGTCTATTATCTAGAATATATAAAGAACTTTAAAAAATCAGACCTCTCAATCCAAAAATGGGCATCTGAAATGAACAGACATTTCTCAGATGAAGAAGTAGAAATACCAAATAAACATATGAAAAAATGTTCAACATCACTGCTCATTCAAGAGATGCAAATCAAAACAACACTGAGATTCACCTCATCCCAGAAAGAATGGCTGCTATCATGAAATCAACCAATAACAAATGCTGGTGGGGATGTGGGGGAAAAGGAACCCTTCTCCACAAGAATTAAGAGAATCATACCGCAGCAATATATGTGTACCCGTATTCATAGTGGCACAGTCTGTAATAGCTAAAGCTTGGAAACAGCACATTTGCCCATCAACTAGAGACTGGATAAAGAAAATGTGGTTTTTTTTTAAATTTAAGATGCAATACTACTCAGCCATAAAGAATGAGAAATTCGAGACATTTATAACTAAATGGATGCACATTGAGGCGATACTCTTAGGTGACATAAGTAGGACACAAGTGTAAATATCGAATAGTTTCTCTAGTGTGAGAAATTGAAAGTGTAAATAAGGATCAAAATGTATAATAGATAATGTGAAATAGGAAAAAAAGGTGCAAAGGGGAAGGGGAAGTGGGAGGAGTAGGTGAAAGGAAAGAAGGGAAAGCTATTAACATGAGAAAATGAAAAATGGAAACAGTCTTTGTAGATAGAGAGTGGTGAAGGGGTTGAAGGGAGGGAAGGAGAATGGGGAAAAATTAAGAATCAAGAGAGATTATGTAAAGGTGCAAATGTCCAATGATGAATGTCATTATATTGTATACTGAAAATGTACCAATAAAATTAATTTTTTTAAAATTGAAAAACAAGAGACAAAAAATGTATCTGAGAAAGATTAATGGAACTTATTTCATCAGTAGGTTTCTTATTCAGAAGAGATAATTGGTAGAATTATTTTAGATCTTAAAAACTAGGCAGTCCCACAATTCTCGTGACTCTGAAAATTTTCATGATTCTTAGTTGGAGGGGATTCTATATTGGCATGAGCCATAGCCCTGTGATTAATGCTCTTGTTGAATAGTTGTACATACATCTTATACTGAAATGCACTCAATTTTTTCAATATACACTCATATAATGACCTGAATATTTTTACTATAAGAATTCTCTCAATTTTAAGTTAGTTGTAGAGTATTATTAGAATATACAAAGAATTACCACATCCATATTTAAAAGGCAAAGAATATTATTTGGCATAGAGATTTTTTATATTTTTCAAGGTTAATCTATACATCAAGATGAGTCAAGCTACTGCCGTACTTTCTTGACTTATTCAGTATACTTATTATATGATGGTGATCTCAGGAAATTATCTATGAGAATAAACTGGTGTGGCAAAATATTATGCGGTCCATTGGTTTGCTAAGTTATGGTTTCAGAAAAGAGAAGACTTAAATTGTGGAAGAATAAAGAGTCCTACACAAATCAATATTTTTGTTGCTGTTTTAGGAATGTGCCCTTTTTTGAAAATTACTACATGTTTGCAGTACATAATGATTAGTTATTGTGGGGAGTTTTTTTGTGGGCTTTACACATCTTAGTTGTTTCTTGTCACCAACCGTTGCCCACAGCTTCTTGTCCAAACTTATTGTTCATTAAAGGCTATTCTAACAGCTCCCTTCTAATAAGGAGTCTGACAAGGTTCTGTAAAATGACAATTACCTCTCCTTACCAGATATCTTCTTAGAGATCTCCAGATACTTCCATTATGGGTATGTAATAAAGAGAGTTTAAATCCATTATTTATTACACATCATATTTTCGGCTGAATAGGGGCTTTTAAACAGCAATGATGATGGTTTTAAATTCTTGTATTTAAAACAGTGCTAATATGATACTCTTATAGAATATATTTTAATAAGTGTAACTGAAAAAATACATAGGAAGTATTTGCTTCAGTTAAGGTCTCATTTTAGAAAATAACAGATTCATAGAATATTTGTCAAGCAGGAGGATTAAAAAATGAACAAATAAAATATATACTAAAAATAGATTCTAAAAAATATGGGCTTAACTATCCTTTACTTGCTCTATATTTAAGTTTCATATTTTAGAATTCTGTTGACTGGAACTATTATTGTTTCTTGCATTAATCAAATATTTTCTTCTTGGAACATGATATATAAATTAGGGATGCAAATGATTAGATATAATGATAAAGTTTAATTTAAGAGACCCAAGTTTTGCACATACCCTTGCCATTTGTTTAAACTTGAAGGCAACATTATCAAAATGTTTGCCAAATGTGTCAAGATTATAAATGTAGCCAAATGTCAGAGTTTGTATTTTGCTCTCAACCCTCCCTTTTATTTCCACATAGGAAATATGTTATTTCAAAAGGCTTTCAGTTTACATTACTAGATGACTTTGGTATTTCAAATACTAAATAAATTGCTTTTAGGCTATAAACTTACATTCTAATTTATGGACCACTGTTGTTTTCCTGCTTCATGATGAAAGATGGATTCATAAAAAGATAAAATAATCTTACCCTTTTTGAAACTGCTAAGAGTATCATTACTTTGCTATTGTCATTTTCTTTGTCTTTCCTGCTTCTTAGTTCTCTCATTCTTGTTCTGTGCTTCCCAATTCAATACACCATGTATATACGTATAATTTAATGACTACTTTGCTAAATCAATCAACTTTATCAAATGTATGAAATAAATCAAACCAGCCCAAAGTATTCTATTTAAATATTGAATTGTTTTATATTTGAGTGTGGAGTATTTATCATTCATAGTATATTTAGAAAATCTAGCATTTCACCTATAATTCCTTTATATTATCCCTATTAAAGATTACTACAGAAAATGGCTAATTTAAGAAATGTCCTCAAAACTGAAGATAAGAAAAAAATTGAAAGTCAGTATCACATGTCTTCAAAGAACATTTTGGGGGCATAGCTTGTAGAATTTAAAGTGATTTAGATACCAAATTTAATTCTTATCAGTTCAGATAATCATGTTCATAATTTACCTTTCATCCAAATAGCCCTTTCACCAGAAACAAACATATAAAGAGTAAATGCTTTAAATTAATGTCAAGTGAGACACATTTCAGAGCAAGAAGAAAACAAAGCAGTTCTTCAAGGGAACAATGTTTGTTTCCTTAAGGGGACATTTTTGTCCTTGTAATACAGAGAAAAGTCGTGTGATAGCTCATAATTGAAAATAGTACACTATAAAATACTTTATTTTATTTAACTGTGTGATTTTCTGCAGTTTTACTTAATTTATTAAAGTATAACTCAAATAGTACTACATGAAGGATTCCAACTATATCACATAATCATAATTACTTAACTATTTGAATTATACCATATTAGCTAGAACCATACAAAATAGTAATTAATTTGCCTGTGAGATGGGCATTGTTATATCCCCTTTTATAAATTAGGAATCTGAAGATTCAAGGACATAAGTAAAGTTATCTAAGATCACACACCTTTACATAGCAGAAGTAAGATTCAAACCTAAATAATCTGGCTCCAGGGCACCAGATTTGGCTACTATACAATGAATTATAAGGTTTCCTTAAACTGTGTGCAATTTTAACACTAATTACATTTTTAGTTTCTAATCTTTCAGTTTCTAAGGATTAAATTGGAACATATGAAAGATATGTCCATCTCTTTGGTAATCCAGTAGAAAAATGCCAATTTGGAAAGTTGATTTTTCTTAGCTTCATTGAGATATAATTCATGTACTATGAAATTTTCCTATTTAAATGGTAAAACTTGTTGAGTTCAGTATATTAACAGGGTTATGTAAATATTGCCACAATGTAATTGTAGAAGATTTACTATTTTATTATTCCCCAAAGCAACCCCATACTCGACAGTAGTTACTTCCCATACCCACTCCACACTCCTCCCAGTTCCTAGTGACAGCCAATCTACTCTTTTTTTTCAATTTGTATTTTTTATGAATACATGTTTGCAATACATACTGATTACATTCCTCATGGGGACTTGGCACATGCACATAGCACATCTTAATTCCTCATTGCATCATCTTCCTCTCCTCTCTCTCCCCTGTCCTTTCATCTCTTGGTTCCCTATCCTTGTACAAAAGACCTAGCTCTTTATTTCCTGCTATCTTTTATTTTGCTCTTTATTTTTATTTGAGAAATATTCTAAACCCCTCATGTGAGTGAATCATGCAATACGTGGTGTCCTTTGACTGGCTCTTCACTCTCCAAAATAGAGTATACAATATTATTTCACTTCTTTTTGTTGCCAAATATTTCATTACATGGATAAACCACATTTTGTTGACTCACTCATCATTTGGTGGAAATTTGTGTTATAAATACTCTTTGACAACTATGAATAATGCTGCTATGACCATTGGTGTACAAGTTTTTGTGTGAACATATGTTTTAATTTCTCTTGGGTAGCCAGGTTAAGAGGATTTTAAAAGAATGTTGGCTCTTATTTCAGTTTACTATTTGTTAAAGAACATTTTCACAAGGAGAATAAGTACTGGGAAACTTCTTTTGGTACCTGATTTATTTTAGATAGCATATATAAAATCTAAAATGCTATGTAGACAGTATAGCTATCCCTGTTTTAGTGATAGTTTCGTCATTCAGTATTATTGTTAAGGGAAAGACAGAGTTCAAAAGGAACTAGGAAGAACAAACCAAATAGAGTAAATGATGTTTTTTGCTTTACCCCTTTTTTATGGGAACTCGCAAAAGACATAGTCTGCTAATTCCAGTCAAACCCAAAATTAAAATGGTTGAATAATTATTTTTGGTTTGATTTCTGTTTGAGATAAAGTCTCACTATGTAGCCCACTCTGGACTCAAAGTCACAATCCTCCTGCCTCAGCCTCCTGAGTGCCCAGATTATAGGTGTATGCTACCCATCTTGGCATGATGGTTGAATTATCTATCTAAAGCTTTTGTTATTCTAATACTAATAGTGCTGCTCTTGAGTCCTTGAGCAATGGCCCTCCCTTTATCTCTCTGGGCTGCCATGCCCTCTCTAAAGTGAAGGACTTGAACAAGAACACTCTCAGTCAAGCCTAGTGAATGTCACATGGTAAGATGTACTATGCTGTTATTTATTATATTTATAATAGCAAAATTATATGCTATATTGTTATATGCTGTATTATTTGGTGTATATCACCCATGTGCAATTTGTTTTTCACCTCTTAAACTTAGAAGAGAAGATGGTGATTGCAACATTCTCACTAGAAGACTGCAAAGGATGAGCTGTAGCAGGACATGTTCTAGATAGAGGTCCCAGGTTGGAAACAGGAGCACTCACTCTTTTAATTCTATCAGACCACCTTTCTTAATGTTCCTGGAAAGTCCAGTGATTCCATGGTCTGTAGTATTCATCACAGCAGATAGAGAAGTTTAGTTTTCTGAAATAGAAACAGAATTCATTTATTGACTATCCATGAAGAACTAAAAGATCTTGACAAATACTAAGGATTCCAGGAAAGGTTATCACTTGTTAATGTTAATTTCTTTTTCCATAGTACCTAAAACACCAGTCAGCGTGTAATTCAGCAAAAGCCCCTTTTCCTCCCCATCTTTTAGAAAGCCTACTGTATCCTCTGTTGATGGTACAGCTATTGGAAAATTCTAGTAAGAGATTATTTGGTTGTCAGTAATCACCTAATTATTCTCTGCCACATCATACTGTATTTCCTTCATTACAAGTTTCACAGTCGATAAGGATCACACTACTTTGTGTGTTTACTTTTTATTCATGTGTTTCTATCTTCTAGAACTAAACTTTAGTTCTCTGGTTGCAAGGACACTGTCTTGTTTCATGAATACCAACAGGGCTTAGCAGATTTCCTGGTTTGTGATCAGTAAGTATTTGCTCCTCAAAAGAGATGAACAACTTTATACCAGTAAAGAGTATGAGTAGAAAAAGTAAAGAACTTCGTATTTTTGGTCATCTCAGTGACTGAATAATTTTAGACATGAATATCGATATTTAAATATTTCAAGTATTTATATTATCAGCAAACAACGAAATGGGTTGTACTCTTTTGGCTAATCTCTTGTACTTATAGATGCTGTTGTCAATGTATCCCTAATATCACTGGCATGATAAACTTGAGGAAGGTCAATGTTCGATGGATAAATCATCCCTTTATTTAATGCTATAGGACCAAAAATTATGCATGTTTGCCTTCAAACTTTGCTTCAGCATTTCCAACCTCAATATATTTCTGGATTTAATTATAAATATGGATATCAGATATAAAATTTTGTAAAGAGTTCAGAAATAACAAAAATATTCAACCGGTTAATCAATTTCTTCATTTGGCATAAGTAACTAGTGCTAAATGGTGGTGTCATAAAATTAGTAAAAATCAACATGGAGTGGAACAGGTATTCAACAAATGTATTATTACTAATACCTGACAACTTCAATAATTCACACATGAACAAAAGGTGGTCACTCCAGACTGAATATTCTGTGATTATGTGACTTCAGTGTGGGCAGAATGCAGATTTCAAAATTACTCTTCACTGACATGCTTTTGCCCTTCTGGCAAGCACACCCCATTGATATGCAGGACCTTGGCATGCTAAGGTCTCTTGCCAACTTTTGTCCAACCCAGCAGAGTAGGTTTGAGAGTAGTGCAGCTGTGTTGATTAAAGACTGGCTTCATTTCAGACCTCTGTTATCAGCCTTGCTTGTTTTTATGTTTTGCCAAAGAGCCTAAGAAGTGAAGGATGTAGTAGGTTCTGTATCACAGAACCATTCCACTATCAGCTACAAAGTTCCTTGAGGGAGAAAAATGTAGAAAGGGCTCAATCTTTACTGCTTTGCTTTTAAAATCAAAGTATATTTTTAGTAATGTTTACAAAGTCACAAACCCTCTGCAGTTGATTCCTTTGGGTGTTTACTTTCTTTTTCAGAAGTGGTGATAATATTACTAGTTGGTCCTCAGAAGCTGTTTGTGTTAAGGCAATGCTAATCTGAAGCATATAAATCCTTGTTTCCTGAGACTCCTGTATCACTAAAGTTTGTACTGATTTTGTAATCATTGGCTTGTCTTGTTACTTCACAGTTTCCAACAAAGTATATAATGAAATGTCTTGCCAAATTCACTGAAAGAGAAGCTTTTGAAGTATTTTTGATCTTAAAAAATCTCTCTAAGGAAAGTGCTGACAGACTGCTTTCTGTTATTCTTCAGTGCTGTCTTACTAACCCTGATGAAAGTGACACACTTTGGGTTTTTTTCCAACTAGATGATGTCAGTGAAAGCCAGTTTGCTCAGGATGGTACAGACCACTGAATTCTAGTGGCAACTTTCAATTTCTAGCCTTCCATCAGCCCTAATAAACCATTCATTTTTCACAGGTTTTTTTTGCTAGGTTCTTCTAAAACTGTAATGATATAATATTGCTCTAAATAAAGATCAACTTGAGTTATTTGTAGGAAAACTGTAATGATAGAAAACTTTAATGATAGAATACTGCTATAAAGAAAGATAAACAACTTATTTGTAGGAAAATGGGTTCACCTTGCTACCATACCATGTGAATAAAGCAAGCACACAAGTTTAAATATCAGATGGTTTCTTACATAAGAAACATAAATTATAAATAAAGAGCAAAGTAAAACAGATGATAGGAAGTAGGGAGATAGGTCTTTCTCAAAGGGGAAATGGATCAAGAGATGGAAGGAAAAGGGAGGGAAGGGAAAGGGGATGAAAAAAGAAATTAAGATATGTACATGTACCAACTTTACACAAGGAATGTATGCATTATGTACTGAAAACATGTAGTAATAACAAAACAGTATTTGTGAGAGTTGTTGCAGAATGTGGAGGAAACTGAGTGGTAAGAGTGGAGCATAAGGAATGAAGAGGTCATCTCTGTCTGTTTGGGCAAGGGATAGTTCCATGGAAGTTTGATTCACAAAGTAAAAACTTAACAGTGGTTTCCCATATGAGGATGAGAGCTAGCTATCAGTCAGGTCTGAGCCCCATTAGCTTTCTCTATGGGAAAGTGAAGCAAAGTCTTAGGTCACCGGGTGGAGTGCTGGTACCAGGTAATCACATGAGCTAAAGAGAATTGATTGCTCAAGTTTTAGGAATTGTGTTTCAGATGTAACAGTTCAGAAAAAATTAACCCAAGCAGTCTGTTCGAATCATTTGGGTACATGAAATTATAAAAATTTCATGATTCATTGTTATAAATCATATGCTCATTCTTTCTATCAGTAAAATATGCTGAGCTTATTGTAGATATATACATATACACATGCACATATATGTGTTTGTACATATACTTTTCCCCATGGAAAGCAGACTGTTGATGATTTCCAGACTCCTCAGCATGTACAGAGTTATTCTGCCCAGTACACTAGATGGGAAGTTCTGCTATAGTCAAGGGGAGTCATTTAATGATTTAAAGCAGGACTTTTATGATTAGATATTCATTTTATAAAAAAATTTTCAACTGAAGTAAGCAATAAAAACACAAAACATTTAGGAAATGATTTATTTAGTTCAAATAATAAGTATTGAAAGCCTTAGGTTAAATAAGAGAAAAGGAGAGGGTATATCTGACAGACACATACCAATTAGAAGTGAAGCACAGTGAGGAGGTGGCTGTGAGAAAAAAGGTAGAAGATCATTCTTGGACATGCAACTAAGAATAATGACTATGGAGAAAGTAAAGAGGAAAGTTAAGAAAAATTATTTGTAAAATTATTTATAAATAACTTTTAAATTATTTTATTTGTAACAAAAAAGAACAGAATATTCTGATGAAAGTTAGGAGCTTAGTTTATGACCAAGTTTGAAATACTTATTTAAACTGTTTTCCAGTACATGCTGAAGATGAGATTCTAAATGACAAAATAGGAATCTGACTTGAGTAAGAAATTTTGCATATGTAGAAAATAGACGATTGAGGAAGGCATGGATTATAAGTAGATGCAGGAAAGAATTGTATCATAAAAAGGAAGGGAAACAATAATCAAACCTTCAAACCATCCATATTTAATAGTGAAGTAAGAAAAGGGCTCAACAAGGAGATTTAAATGAAATGAGATTAGAAGAGAACCAAGGGAGAATGGTGCCTCAGAGAGTTGCGATAAGGAATTATCCAAAGATATAAGATATCGCAGAGAAGTCATTTACAACATAAGCAGATTCTTGCTGAGAGTAAAAGTTGCTGTACCAGCTGTAGTAGGAATCTATTTCACTTAGCCATCATTGTATAGAAACTATTCCTACTCTTGGGCAGCTGGAAACAGCCATAATTCATTACTTTTCTTGAGGATTGGCTGAGTTCTGCTAGGAAGTTGTTTCTCTATATGGAATCTGCTAGGAGGTCCAAGATGGTCAGACTCCCATGTCCATCCCCATCTTAGGGCCCATGGTGGCGGGAACAGGGTCATCTGAGTCATTTTTCCGTTTACAGTCTTTTGTCCTCCAGAAAAGACTTCTTCAAGTGGCAGATGGTTTTTAAGAAAGCAAGAAGAGAATCCACAGGTATTGTAAGGTCTGTAACATCCCCTATGGCACATTTTATTGATCAAAATAAATCACAACGCCTGCTCAGGTTCAAGGGATGGGGCATGTACCTTACTCCTCGATGGAAGGAATTGGTGTTCATGAACAGGATGGGAGAGATTATTTATTTCTGTATCTGTGCACAACTTCCCCTGTGTGTCCCTTTATCCCACTTGAGTACCTTTAAGCCTTGGCCTCTTATTTTAGTCCAAGCACCTCAGGATTAACATGATGTTTCACAGCTCCACTTTACATACAACAAAAAGTAAACGCTATTTAAAATTCACCAACGAGAAACCCAAATGCTGGTCTCAGGAGTCAGGGAAATTCATACCTATCCCTAACAGCAAGATCTGGATTAGGTTGTGGAAAAAGACCTTGGAAAACTGAGGACGCTACAGATCCTCATCTACATAAAACTGGAAAAACCACAAACAGACCTGACTAACTTTCCCACCCAAGAGTCTGAGTACAAACATTTGAGCAGCCTCTTGCCACTTCTTTGCTTCAGCACCCAGACATCTTTAGATCACTTGTACCCATGAGGTATCAAATAACTTGAAGGGGGAAGGGGATTTATAATAACAACAATCTCTTTGTCCACATTTGAATGTGCCAGAGTAATACCTTAGTATGCAGAGAAATATTGTAAACAGGGACTCTTTCTGCAAGACAAGTTTTCAAGAAATATATTGGCCTCATATCTCTATGGTATGTCACATAGCTTTGTTTGACTGAGTGACTCTCCACAGACCAAATATACACAGATGGCTAAACTTTTGTGTTATTTTTTTCTATCTGGTTCTAAAATAAAGTTGTCTCCATTTCTCTAATTAGATAACTTGAAGTACTCTTTAATGTTCTAATTTTTTTTGTTTTAAATGCACACACATTAGGCCATTTTAATATCCTACCATTATTTCTTAAGATTAATTTCAGAACAACAGAAAAGACAAGCTCATAAGAATGATTTTTACAGGTAAATGCTATATGACATATGAGTGCAAAAATAGAATATTCATATTCCTGATTCATAATTGTAGCAGTTTGATTGTAGAAGTTTTACATTATAGTGGTTTGATATCATCTAGCTTGCTGTAAAATATTAAATTTGCCATGTTAGGATAATTTCCTAGCACTAACAAATAATTTATACAAAGGAGTATATTTGTATACTATACCAATAAATCAATATTCATGTTTAAATTCATAATCTTGAATTTTAGTGAAAGGAATAGTGTTCTGCTTGTGGACAAATCTAGTCTTACTCAATATAAAAATGTGAGCAAATTATTTAACGGCATTGGAATATATTTCCAAATTTTCCATTGTTAAAGAACAAAAATTGGTTGCCAAAATAATCTATCTTCACTTCTAAAATTCTACCATTCCTTGGCTTTGATAACAAGGTAGAAGTTACTGACAAAGACCAATACAATTCCATAAGACAACTCAGTCTGTTTACAACTTAAACAGCTAAATCATTTTGTAGCCCTCATAGGATCAAAATGCCAGCATTAAAATGATTACAATATAATGTCCAGCTGTGTCTTTCCCCCATTACAATGACTCTTCCTTTGTCACTCTAAGACATCTTGCTTCTTCACTTAGGCATATTAAGTAGCAAATCAGCAAACTCAATTTAAAGACTATGAAAAGTTTTCAGGGGAAGTCTTTCCAACAGAGTCATATTTAACCTACTTATAAATTCAAACTTATGTCAATTTAAAATTCCAAGTTAATCTAAGTTTGATTTGATTTACATTTGTTATAAAAATTTTATTTGTACTCTCATTGATGCTGATAGCCTTGACCTTTTTTTTTGGTACCAGGGTTCAAACTCGAGCCTGCACAGCAGGCAGCGAAACCACTGAGCTAAATCCAGGCCCCCTTGACCATTTTTTTAAGCCAATAGTTGCATAACTTTTTGATAATGTTTTGTGGAACAAAATGTAAACTTGGAGACTGACAAAAGAAAGTAAAGAACTAGTCAGAGGGAAGAGGCCTTCTGTATACAAATCTGAACCAATCTGTTTACCATAGCCGGGAAACAAATAGCACTGACAGACTTTGAAATCATACAGACCAGGTTTGGTTCCTAACTATACAACTAGTTAGCAAAACACCCTTGGAAGAATTACTCCATAAATTTAAATATTATTGGCATAATATGAGCAGTACTATCACAGGCCGCTGCTAGAACTAAGATCTGACCCTGAGCTTGGTATATAGCTCATGCTCAAATGTTAGTGAAGGTGACAAGAATCATCATCAAAGCTAAGATCCAATGTATTTTTCAATAAGAAGCCAATGTAATGAAGTACAATGAATATTAATAATGCAACATTTCCACATTTACAATCATTATTATAGTAATCACTGTAATGTTGGCATATGGGTATGAAATAAAGCAAAAGTACTGGGCTTAACTTCTATTTTTTAAGAATATATAAGATGAGTCATTATGATATAGGACCTCCAAATGATATGGGGGAAATAATAACTCCTAACCTGCTAGATGTCTTGATATGACAAGTTCATATTCCCAAAATCGAAGAATGAATCCTGAGGAACAATGGAGGCTAAGGGTAGGAAATATTTATTAAGAAAGGTATCTCCTGAGAGGCAGGAGGGGACTCAGAAAATGGATTGCCTGTGGTCTGACTTTACAGAGGAAGCTTTATTGAGCAAAATTACAAGGTGGATACAAAATCACAAGGGGGGTATGTGGGGAGCGGTGTAAGCCAAAGAAGCTCCATTTTAAGTTTACCCTCCATTGTAAATAGTTAGGAGATTATGTTATGGGGAACCGTGCCCTTGCCAACTCCGATGTTTACCTTCAGAGGTTGCCTTAGAAACAAGATGGATGTTCTGTAACCTCAAGAAACAAAGTAGCCCTTGAGGGAGGGGAATGTTCAGAAAACTAGTAAACAAGGAAGCAGGTGTTTTTTGTATAAAGGTCATGATTAATGACCTAACTCACTGAGTGTATAAAAGAGAGGTGTAAATAAATTGCTTGCTCGGTCTTGGGAGCCCTCCCGACTCTGTCTCTTTGTCTTATTTTCTCAGTCCTCCTTTCCCCCATTCAGGAACCTTTTGACTGGTGACGGCTGGTCTGTCGCAGGTGGCGCCCAAACAGGGATCTGAATACGGGGGATACCAGAGTGAAGGACACCGCGGGAACACAAGGGCGCTCAGTAACTGACGGGCGGCGATAATACTCGGGAGAGTATGGGGCAAGGCAATAGCAGGGCACTGTTCGCTCAAACGCTTAAAAATATGTTACAGGCCTGAGGTGCGCGCGTCGGGCATCAACAGCTCTGTGCCTTTTTAGAGTTTGTTGAAAAGGTCTGCCCCTGGTTCCCCACGGAGGGAACTGTTAGTTTAGAATTATGGAATAAGGTAGGAAAGAATTACAGGATTATCATGCCGGCCACAGGCCTTCCAAAGTGCCTGTAGATATTATTAGTCTATGGATCCTCATACGTGATAGTCTAGATCCATGGCGCGAAAGTTTTAAGATGCCTGAATATTCAAAAGAAGAGGATGAGGAAAATTGTCGTCCCCTGTCCACTAATCCCTTTTTAAATGAGGGCCCTTCTGCCCCTCCCAATGTTGATCCTTCAGATGAGGAAGTTTTAGATGATCACTGGCCCCTTCCCCCTGTGGTTGCTTTGGCAGCACAGGAGGAAGATGACAAGCCTTTACCTATAGAAGAAAACGAGAAAGATAAAAACCGAGACACGGAACTAGAAAATTTAAAAAAAGAAATAGAACAATTGAGACAAAACTTTGAAGGGATGTTATCAAAGAAACCGCCCCCCCCCGCCCCCGGCGCCGTTCTTGAACCCCCTCAACGTGCAGAAATCACACGCATGACTTGTCTGCCGGAGGCGTTTCTGTCCCAGGAAGATAGGGAACCTAAAACTTTTCAAAGGAATAAAGAGCTCTCCCCATTGCAACAAATTTTGGCCGAAGGAGGTGATCGTGGAGAAGTAATCCCAGGCTTTCAACATGTCACCACCTGTAGGGCCTTTCCTGTGGTGCAGAGATGTGATAATCAGCATAATCTTCTGGGGCTGATTATCACCCCCTTGCTTTTAAGCAATTAAAGGAACTAAAAGGGGCCTGCTCTCAGTATGGCCCCAATGCCCCTTTTACACAGGCTCTGATAGATACCCTCATCTCATTTGATGTTTTCTTACCTGAGGATTGGAAACAACTTGCTCGAACTTGTCTGTCAGGGGGCGACTATTTGTTATGAAAAACTGATTTGGGGGAACAATGCCAGAAAGCCGCTGAGATAAATGCCGCGAATGGGATCAATTTTACCTTTGACATGCTGGCCGGGGAAGGACAGTTTCGCACCATATGAGCCCAAGCTGAACTCTCCCGGGAGGCACTTATTCAATCCAATGCTGCGGCTAAACATGCTTGGCACAAAATTCCCCCTTCTGGCCAGCATGCAGAGGAGCTGTCTAAGATAAAACAAAAAGCTGATGAACCTTTTCAAGATTTTGTCGAGCGCCTTATGCAAACAATTACCCATTTGTTAGGAGAATCAGATGCTAGTGCTATGCTCCTTAAACAATTGGCCTTTGAGAATGCTGATGCCCCCTGTCAGGCAGCCATTCGGCCCTATAAAAATCGAAGGTCTATTTCGGATTATATTCGATTATGTGCTGAAATTGGACCTGCCTATACCCAAGGCTTAGCTATGGCTGCCGCCTTACAGGGAAAGACTGTACAGCAAATTCTGGTACAGCAGAGGCGGGGAGCCCGGACTCCCGGGCCACTGGGAAGTTGTTTCGGGTGTGGCCAAATGGGTCATCAAGTTAGGCAATGTCCCCATTGTGTAAAGGAAGGAGATACGCAGGAAAAAAACACCACAAATGATAAGAAACCAGGGCTTTGCCCTTGATGCAGACGAGGAAATCATTGGGCCCGAGATTGTAGATCAAAAAGAGATGCACTGGGAAATATTTTACCGGGAAACGGAAAGAGGGGCCAGCCCCAGGCCCCGAAACAAGCGTATGGGGCTCTTCAGAATTTCATCCCAGCTCAGGAAAACAATCCATTTCTGAACTGTACCGAGCCACCTCAGGCAGCGCAGGTTTGGACCTCTGTTCCTCCTCCCGTGCAGTATTGACCCCCGATATGGGAATGCAAGCCCTGCCTACTGGGGTCTGGGGCCCCCTGCCCCTACATACCGTAGGACTTCTTTTAGGACGCAGTAGCAATACTATGAAAGGACTCTTGGTGGCCCCTGGGGTAATAGATGCGGATTATAATGGGGAGATTAAGATTATGGCCCATACTTCCCATGATGTCATCGTGATAGAAGCAGGACAACAGATTGCTCAATTATTAATTTTGCCCCAATATCCGATGCCCAATAAGACCATTCAGGCTATAAGAGGTAATCGAGGTTTTGGATCATCAGATGTGTATTGGATTCAAAATATTGGGACTCACAGACCTGAATTAGAACTACAAATTAATGGAAAAAAATTTATTGGATTGCTAGACACAGGTGCAGATGTTTCGGTCCTGTGGGCCAATCAGTGGCCTTCAATGTGGCCAAAAACAGCGTCTCTTACTCAGTTACAAGGAATAGGCCAAACTTGCAGTACTGAACAAAGCAGTGACCTGCTTTCTTGGATGGATGATGAAGGACATACGGGATTGTTCCAGCCCTATGTTATTTCAGGGTTACCTGTAAATTTGTGGGGCCATGATGTCATGAAAGATATGGGAGTTTATTTATATAGCCCTAATACTCAAGTTACTCACCAAATGTTCAATCAAGGGTTCCTACCCAATCAGGGCTTGGGACGTCATGGTCAAGGGAGATGTGAACCCTTACAATCTATAGGTAATCAAGGAAATAGAGGACTTGGATATTTTTAACACGGGCTATTGGTCCCCCTGTACCCCATGCTGACCTGATCCTTTGGAAAAATGATGAGCCAGTGTGGGTAGATCAATGGCCCCTTACCAGGGACAAGATATTGGCTGCCGAGCAGTTGGTACAGGAACAGCTCAATAAGGGACATATTTTTCCTTCTAATTCTCCTTGGAATTCACCTATTTTTGTTATAAAAAAGAAGTCAGGAAAATGGAGACTTTTACAAGATCTTAGACAAGTTAATGCCACCATGGAAGTCATGGGGGCTCTTCAACCAGGTCTACCCCGACCTTCCGCTATACCCAAGGGAACCTTTAAAATAATTGTTGATCTTCAAGATTGCTTTTTCACCATCCCCCTTGCGGCTCCAGATTGTAAACGTTGGCATTCAGTGTTCCCTCAATAAACTTTCAAGAACCGGTAAAAAGATATCATTGGGCAGTTCTTCCACAGGGTATGGCTAATAGCCCTACTTTATGTCAAAAATATGTTGCTCTCACTATAGAACAGGTTAGAGCAGAATATCCTCAAGTGTATGTCATTCAATATATGGATAATGTTCTTTTGGCAGATGAGAAGGAGGGACGATTGTTGGCTGCTTTTTCAGACTTACAGAAAGCCCTACAAGCCCATGGGCTCGTGATATCCCCCTCAAAAGTTCAGAGACATTCTCCCTTTTCCTATTTAGGGTATACCCTATTTAAAGATAGTATTCAAACCCAAAAGTTACACATAAGAAAAGATGGTCTTAAAATTTTAAATGATTTTCAAAAATTATTAGGAGACATTAATTGGCTCCGGCCCTCTTTGAGGTTAACTACCAGAGAATTAAAGCCCCTTTTTGAGATTTTAAAAGGAGATCCCCATCCCAATTCTCCTCGTGAATTAACCTTGGCTGCCCGAGAGGCTATTAAGTTGGTTGAAAAAGCCATTGAAGAACAACAAATATCTTATATGGATTATACCCGACCATGGATTTTGGGTATTCTTTTCACCAAATATACGCCCACTGCAGTTCTTTGGCAACAAGGGCCACTTTTGTGGATTCATCTGCCAGTTTCTTCATCCAAAGTTATAGTTCCATATTATGAAGCTGTAGCACAATTAATAAGTCTGGGTCGTCCTGAAACCTGGAGTTATTTTGGACAAGAACCCCCTGCTATCATTATTCCTTATAATAATAAACAGATTGGTTGTTCCAAAATGTGGATGATTGGGGTATAGCCCTTGCAGGATATTCAGGTAAAATCGATAATCATTTTCCATGTCATCGCCTGTTACATTTTGTCTCATTACATGCTTTTGTTTTTCCCCAAGTGGTGTCTAAACAACCTCTTGAGGCTGCCTCCCTGGTATTTACTGATGGATCTGTCTCAGAAGTAGCCGTTTATGTTTTAAATGATAAAATTCATCAAATTTTTGTTGAGTCCTCCTCTGCTCAGGTGGTAGAATTATCAGCAGTAGCTAAAGTGCTGGAAGTCTTGTCAGAACAGCCGTTTAATTTGTATACCGATAGTTGCTATGTTGCTAGAGCTATTCCATTATTGGAGACTGCGGAGTTGCTTCACACATCACAAGTCAAAATCTTATGTTTATTCATTCCAAAAAATCAGAGATCTTATTAGACATAGAACCATGCCCTTTTTTATTGAACATATCTGAGCTCATTCCAGCCTTCCTGGCCCCCTTGTTAAAGGCAACGAGTTGGCTGATCGCGTAACGTGTTTAATGATGCTCACTCAAATTGAAAAGACCTCCCGTTCACATGACTTCATCACCAAAATAGCGGCAGCTTGCGCGCACAGTTTCATATAACCCGCGAAGCGGTGCGCCAGATTGTTAAGCAATGTTCTGCTTGTCCACCACATCACACTGTCCCACATTATGGGGTAAATCCCCGGGGACTAAAACCTAATCAGTTGTGGCAAATGGATGTTACTCATGTAGCGGAATTTGGGAGACAAAAATATGTACATGTCAGGATTGATACTTTCTCTGGATATATTATGGCTACAGCCCAGGTTGGTGAGGCCTCTAAACATGTCATGTCTCATTGTTTGAAATGTTTTGCTGCCATTGGATTACCTTTCATAATTAAAACCGATAATGGCTCAGGCTATGTCAATAAAGTCTTTGGACAATTTTGCAATTAATTGAATATTGTACATAAAACAGGAATTCCATATAATCCACAAGGACAAGGGATTGTGGAAAGGGCCCGTGGTGCTCTTGAAAATCAATTAAATAAGGTAAAGAAGAGGGAGTTATATCCCCTATCCCCACAAAATTCTCTAAATCATGCATTATTTGTTTTGAATTTTTTGATTGTGGATGCTCAAGGGTTGACTGCAGCGGAAAGATTATGGCATCCAGAGACCAAATCATCATATGCATTGGTAAAATGGAAAGATCCCCTCACGGGTGTATGGAATGGCCCTGACCCGGTATTAATATGGGGACAAGGGCATGTTTGTGTTTTTCCACAGGACGCTGAAGGTGCCCAGTGGCTGCCTGAAAGATTGGTCCATTTTGTGGGAAGTTCTTCTGCCCCTCAGGATGATTCTAACAACTGTCCTGCTGATGAATCTAATGATGATGTTTAATGGAGAACTTTATTGGATTATGTGCCTGATCCACCAGTTGTACATCCAATGAGCTGGAAAAATGGAGAAGTAATGGTATGGGTAAATAATACCAGGCTGTTGGATGACCCAGTGGCCCCTGACAAGAAGGAGGTTCAATCGTTTAACTATATGGGATCAGGAACTGGAACTCCTATATGTTTCTCCAAAATTAACAAGACTGGTTGTATAAGACTGAGTGCTCACACCTTGGTAGGAAGACAGGTAGATCATTGTAAAAGCAGGATCACTGGAGTCTGACTTCATCTACCTGTGGGTATGGAGACTACTGGTGTAGTGCCTCAGACTTTTCCCCCTTGTGGGAGGAGAGAATGCTCCAATAAGACTATTCCATGGAAGAGATGTGTGGCGGATGCTCCTGTGAGATATAATATTACTGGATTTGATACTTATGTTTTGGACTGGTCTGAATCTCGAGATTATACCTCTGCCCAGGTGTATAATTCCCCTTCTCCTAGTCCCCCACCATTAAGCAAAATGACACTCTCTGCAGGGTTATGGTGGAATGATAAAGGATATGCTCAAACATATATTTGGAAATTGTCTGCAGCCTTGGATGAGGTTAAAGCCCAACCCGAGAATTCTTATCATCCCAAAGGAAATGTCACTGCATGTGTCATGTGCCCTTATGTATTGCTTGTAGGAAATATTAATATTCAAAAAGGTAATGGTTATTATAATGTTACTTGAACTAATTGTCAAATAAGTAATTGTGTTACCCAGACAGAGAATCAGGTGATGGTTTTGCAGCAGCCAGCATTTGTTATGATGCCAGTCAATGTTACGGGGGCATGGTATGCAGATCAAGGATTACAGGTGTTGGAAGAAATTAATAAGGCTCTAAGTAGGCAAAAAAGAGTAGTAGGGTTAATTATTGCTGGAGTAGTTGCACTTATATCTCTTATAGCCACTGCTGTTACTGCTGCTGTTGCCATTTCTCAGTCTATACAAAATGCACATTATGTTAATGAGCTGTCAAAAAATGTTACTATGGCCTTAAAGACACAGGAGGATATAGATCTTAAGATGGAACAAAAAATAGATGCCCTATATTCTATTGTCACATACTTAGGAAACGAAATACAGGGGCTCAAAATTAGAAGCAAACTGAAATGTCATGCTGATTATCAATGGATCTGTGTTACTAGTAAGATGTATAATGATACAGGTTATGAGTGGGATAGGGTTAGAAAACATTTACAAGGGGTTTGGCACAGTGTGAATGTGTCTTTGGATTTAATAAGGCTTCATAAAGAAATTATGGATCTCCAAAATGCAGAGCCCCTAAAATTTGATGCAGCCCAGGCTGCACAGGATTTTATTGAACAAATTAGAAAAATTTTGTTAATTCTTGGATGCATAATCCTCCCGGTGTTATTACGGGTGTTTATGCATTCCTTAAGAAAGATGGCTGGAAGTATCCATGGTCTACAATTACATGCTACGCTGCCTAGGCCCCTGGTGTAATCCCCTGCAGAGGCTGGTAGTCAATGACGGGTAAGAGGAGTACGGGAAATCACCAACCTCAGACAGAGCATGAGTACAATGATGCTCTTGACTCCACGACGGGTAAGGGATTTCTTTATATTCCTCCCCTAAGACAGGCACAGTCCATCTGCGTGATCAAGGGACCTTGATCATAATATATAAAACGGGGAGATGTGGGGAGCGGTGTCAGCCAAAGAAGCTCCATTTTAAGTTTACCCTCCATTGTAAATAGTTAGGAGATTATGTTATGGGGAACCGTGCCCTTGCCAACTCCGATGTTTACCTTCAGAGGTTGCCTTAGAAACAAGATGAATGTTCTGTAACCTCAAGAAACAAAGTAGCCCTTGAGGGAGGGGAATGTTCAGAAAACTAGTAAACAAGGAAGCAGGTGTTTTTTGTATAAAGGTCATGATTAATGACCTAACTCACTGAGTGTATAAAAGAGAGGTGTAAATAAACTTGCTTGCTCAGTCTTGGGAGCCCTCCCGACTCTGTCTCTTTGTCTTATTTTCTCAGTCCTCCTTTCCCCCATTCAGGAACCTTTTGACTGGTGACGGCTGGTCCGTCTTAGGGGTACAACATGGGACAAAACTATGATCAATAAGATTGCAAGTATAGCTGCTTAGGTAATATAGATCCAATGGGGAAGCAAGTCACATAGCAGGTGTACATGGAGAGAACAGAACCTTTTTTGGACATGATGGGTCAAGAGGTCCCGGTCACCCACCCAGGTGACTGATGCCTATCTAGACTTATTGGACCAGGTAATAGTAATCATAGTATATTGTTTATCTCTTGGGGAGGTATATAGGCACTCCATCTTTATGTTGAGGCTTGGCCTTCAACAAATGCACCTCCAGCCACAGTTGTAATGTGTTTTGTTTTTCTGCACTGACTCCTTCCAGAGCCTAGCCCTGTCTAACTGCCTATAATATTTCTACCTAACTTAGATGCTAAAAAGAATTACATATATTAAGGAAATAAATTAAACCACTAGGTCAAAGACATCTATGTGTGACTTTTAACAACAGTGTCTGAATTGGAGGAATCACCACCATCAATTTTCTTAAATTAAACTATATTTGAAGGGGTTTGATGAGTCTTTTATATATGTACTTAAACTTTCTGATTACTAATGTAATACATAATGTAAAATATTTTAATATAGAAAAACAGAAATATTAACAAAAATAACCATCCAGATATTACTATTAATATATCTATATATTTTATATTTACAGATTTTGGTTTTTTTAATATATAGTTTGATTTTACATAATTGGGACATGTGTGTACAAACTTCTCTTCAAAATGTTGTTAAGTATCTTATCCTAACAATGTACTGAATTACTTGTTTAGTAGTGCATAAATATGTAGCTAGAATTTTGTTATGAATTATAATCTTGTCAATTAAATTATAGTCATAACTTTAATTATTTCTCTAGGAAAATTATCTAAATTGGAATTCATAAGACCAAAATTTAGTCATATTTGAGAACTATATGGCGGAACTATACCGAAGTTCCTCAGAACTATTAAACTGATAATCTTGGGATGGGAAGGGAAACTGGATCTAGTTTCTTAGATTTCTCTAGGTGATATTTCTAATTTCTTCCTCTGAACATAGTATCAGTTGTTAAGTATTTATTTATTAGCATGTAGAGAATTGTTGATCTTGACATTTAAAGAATTTATGTGTTTCTTTTGTTTCTAATAGGTGCATTCTGTATCATTGATAGAACATCATGTGTCGTATATCATTCTACATAATTATGCATCACCAAACACTCCTGTGTGTAGTAACATTAATAGTACACTCAATAACTCAATAAATATTGAGAAATTAGAGGATGAAGATAACCCAGAAATTCACAATACATGCTTAGATGGGGCTGTTCATTTATTAGTAAAAAAATAGAATAATATTGCTTTATTGATTTTTTCCAAAATGAAATTGAATAAAATGTTCCTAAATGATCCTTTTCTCACTCTAGCTTTCTAAATTTTGGAATAGTATTTATCTTTTGGATGAAAGAGTGGCCTTAACTATATAGATAATATTAGAGGGGCCGGGGATTTAGCTCAGTGGTTCCGGCGCCTGCCTTGCAAGCGCAAGGTCCAGAGTTCGATCCCCAGTACCAAAAACAAACAAACAAACAAAAAAAACAAATAATATTAGAGGTCTCCAAGTAGATAAAATAACTAAAAGCACACAACACAGAAATAACTTTAGGATCTGACACTTATTAACTTCCAAGTTTTATATTATAGGTAAATAAAAAGAAGTCAGAAATGCACAGAAGTAAGAGCTGTAGGGGTATAAAGGCTCAGGGAGGGTAAAGCAGAATATTTTGAGGAAAAATACTGCAATATAGCAAGTGATGCTGCAAATGTGAATAGCTTGAGTGAAAGTCTTTAATGGGATTGGGAAAAGTGGAGGTCACTAACAAGGTCAGTTTTTTATTTTTTAACAAAATGGACTGGAACCAAGAGCAAAATTGGAATAAACTGAGGCTTGCATTGATAGTATGCTATTGAGAAAATAGACATAGGACTTAGTAATATATTTTTCATGAAGTTTGATTACAAATGGGAGAAGAACAAAATGGAACTGTGAAGTAGTGTATAGATCAAAGTTTCCTTTGTTTTTCTAAGATGCACAATCTTAGTTTTAATCTTTCTACAGTAATAAATAATGTGTATTGTAAGAGAAATGAATCAGAACTGAGAGGTAGTAAACAATGAACAAAGTCCTAGAGACACTGACGATCAGGGTGTGGTAGCTCATTTTGTTTTGACATGGCCAAACAGTGGTGCCATGGGGAAACATTAGTGTGATAGGCTTTTCAACTGCATAAATTTGCTGCTTCCTCCCTATCTTCTGGTTTCTTCTAAAGTCCTTGTAAAAGCTAGGGAAGATTACTGCAGTGATATAGTTGAAGAGATGGCTACAAATCCCTGTTGTGTGAACACGAAAGTGTTTAAGACTCAGAAGTATAGTGATAAAGATCAAAGTAGAAATAGTACTGTTAAAGGGATGCATATCTTTTTTACTGTTCCTAGAGAATTCACAGAAACATTTAGGATAAATGTGAAACAATACTAAGCAGACCTCAGGGCTATAGGCTGAGTGTAAGCAAAACAAATGTCCATTATATCAAGATAAGGTAAAGTACTGTGGACACAGAACAGATGAGAAACAAATTCACTTTGTTTCAGGAAATGTGGCAACTGTACTTATTCAAATAATCATGCCAAATCTTTCTGAGAACACAATCCATGAAAGTATATATACTTACATTTTGTGCAACCCAAACCAAGCCTTTGGTAGGTTCAAGAAAAATCTCAATAAACTTTCTTATTCATGCCACAGAGAAAGATTTTGTATTCGTTTGTTGATATTTAAAAATTAAATGAGATTATAGGTGTGAAAGTGTGTAAACTAATGCCTGGTATATAACAGACACTTAATATGTTAATTGAATCGGAATGTTCCCCCCCTCCCCAGGGAAGTAAAACAAGGAAATCAGGGATATTACATTTGAGTCTTAGTGTGAACTAAAATGGTTAGGCATTTGTTAAAATTCTTTCACTTGATTTTAATTTGATTATCAGAATACCAATGTTAAATAAATATGTCATAGCATTGTACTGGGAGGGGTAAATCAACAAGTGAGACTATTCATTGACTGGACTATGAACTCATTTTTGAGCCCACTACATATAGTACGTAATGTTCTTATTAAAGCTAAATACTAAATAATAGTTACTGTGACTGATTTATAGACTTGCTCTATAGAAATAGCTGTTTAGTCTGTATATTTTGACCTGGCTTTGGAAATATAAATTAAAATGAGAAGAACTAGTCCCTATTAACCATCAGTAATACTTTGAAAAAAAGATTTGACAATTTTTTCTTACTGAAAGTAAGAGGTCTTTAATAAATCCAGAAATAGACTATTAGTAGGCTGTGTTTAAAACCAATCCTGGGTTTCACTAAAATTTTATGAATGACTGTAATGCATATTCAAACTATATATATATACATATGTATATATGTATATATATAACTGTCTATATATATATATACATCCATCCAACTCTTAAGACACACAGCAAGAATATGTTTAAGAAATTTAGATTTTTGAGTGAAATACATCTTTTTCCTGCTTGTAGCTTACTTTTAAACTATGTTCAGTAGGATGTATGACCTTGAGTTTTGGCCTTTATACCAGAGATAATTTTTTTCCAATGACTGCACTTCCATTGCTATGTGATGGTTTATATTATGTCATTGACCTTGGGTTGTATTAATTCTCAATTACTGAAACATGACTATGATTGTTTTGATGTACTGTCATATTTTTGAAGAGTGACAGAAACAATTTAGGACATATATTTACCTACTAACTTGTATGCATAATGAGAAGACTGAGAATTATATTCATCAGCAAACAGGGTGAAAAGGAAAAGTCTTGGGAAATCAGTCTCCTCATTTGCTCTGACCCAGGAATATCCAATAAGCTATTTCAAAATAAATGACAATGTATCAATTAGTCAGATTATGCAATAGTGGAAAAATATTATACATAGCTTGATTTCCTTTAAATCATCAAAGACAGAAATCTGAAATTTTATGTTTCAAAATGTCAACAATGTTATATGAACAAATTGTGTTGGACGATATGATGCCACTATATTTGAGAAATCACTTTTAAATTCTTCTAGTAGTAAAGGCACCAAGAAATGGAGGATATAACTAAGAAGTCCTTGTATTAGACTGTTCTACATTCACAAAGGACATGAATCACCAAGCACATAAACCTTGAGCTCTGTGTCTTACAGCTGCCAGCGTGCTCTGATGAATCACAGACATCTTTGAAGTTATCACTTAATCAATATTCAGTTCAGCTGGCCCTTCCCTGGTGCACCCTAAACTCTCACAAGCACATACTGAGTGAGCAGGAAGGCTTTTGAGTACAAATGAAATGCCACAGGGACCTGCCTTAGGTGTGATGATACAATAAGGATGTGGAAGTGGTGATTTTAGAGAGTGACTGCAAAGGTAAATTCCAATAAAATCTGCTCTAACACTAAGTTAGAGGTAAGAGCTTTTATAAAACAAAGTAAAGTGACTGTAGATTTAGGTCTCTTAAAAGAATTTAAGTCATTTTTCAAGTAATTTTAGAGAATTTTTTTATAGTTTCAGGGAAGTGTAATAAAATCCATAGATTATATCTTTAATTTGCTCTGCTGTGAAGTAGTAAAAAAAGTCATCACATATGACAATTTTTTAAAAAATCTAATACTTGAAAGATTTCATCTATTGTCTAGTGAATTAAACTAGTAAGGGCAACATCTGAATTTTATGGCATCTGAATACTATATAGACAATCAGCTCATAATAAATCATATATTCCATATTCCTTGACCAATTTTTCTAGTGATATAAGTTGAAAGCATCTTTTAGTAAAAATGTAGAAGATGTTATAGAAGGCTATTACCTAGAGCAGCCCAACTGGCCCTTTCTATGGAAATTTGTGGTTTCAAGAGAAAATTAATTAACAAAATAGTTGTTTTCTCAAGCGTCATTTCAGTGAGCAAAGAGAGACTCATTTTTCTAAAACACAAGCTTTTTGTAAGAGTTATATACTTCTTAAATTAAGATATACATTTTATCATCAAACATTTTCTCATCAGATTCAGCATCTGTGTTGACCTTTAAATCATTCAGAACAAACAGTTCCACCCATGCAGTCCTACTCTGGACTATTCAGATGGCCTGACTCTCCCTAATAGACTTCTCTACTGTCTTTGATCATGTGCTTTGAGACTCATGCTTGCAATATCTTTCAGTAACAGCCTCCTGCCATTATCCAAGCACACTAGTCTCCATTTCATCAGAAACAGCACACCTGTGACTTCTACCCAGAACAGAAGATAGTTTTTAAAATAACTCCAGTTAACCTCCTATTGCTCTCCAAAACTTGATTTTTCTCATCAATTTTCTAGGTGGCGGCAAGAGGGGAGGGTAATTTCTTTCCCTTTAACTCTCTTAAAACTTTGTGCTTTCATTCAAATATTTATCATGTCTTACTCCCTAATGGCAGAGTTAACTAATATGTTATTTTCTCTCTTATTGAGACCATTATTATTTTAATATGATATGTTCATGTGGCAATGAGAGATCCAAATCTATAAGATAAATGCCCTAACTCCTAATTTTCAGGAGAGTATTTCCTGAATGGCATCTTTGAAGCTCCTCTCACTGGGTTAGAGAGAGGGTAAGTGTTATCTTTTCCTCTGTCACAGGTCAGAAAGGAAATTCCATAGCATTCCCATACAATCTGTTACCTTCTCCAAATTCAGTTCTTTTCTGGATATATATTATCACAAAAAAATGGGTACTTCTTCACTATCTAAGCTCATTCATTTTCTATTCCTTTAAATAAAATGTGCACTTGGTTTTGAAGTGTGCTTGCTCACAGTTGTTAAAATCATTTTTGCTTGACCTTCTGAGGCTTTAGCTCAAACTAAAACAGATATTTATTTAGGGATAGAATGTATTCTCAGGGGGAAAATGTTCTAAAGAAAGCATCTTAAGTTTCCAGTATGCATGGTGTGATAAAAAATGTGGTGAATGTGTAAATTTAAATATTATTACAGGAAAAGACACATTGCCATTAATTCCTCTCAAAATACTCCACTGCTTACCATTGTTCTTGCCACTTTCTGAAGCAACTCTGGAAGTCTTTTTTCATGAGTGTCTTTAGTTGTGCTATAGTGTCTGCCTTGTTGTTCTGAACTGATTCAAAATATTTACCTTTCGTGGTCATTTTGACTTTGGGGAAGAGCTGGAAGTTGCACAGTATCACACCCAGAATAAGGACACATTGTAATATATTTATGAGCCTGCCTTTCTGTTGTATGGCACTCAACAGAAGCATTCACTGTATTTTTTATAACATCTCATAAAGACACAGAAGAGGACTTCCAGAATTGCCTCAGAAAATGGTAAGGCTATGAGATAAGTCTGTTTGAAGTGAGGGAGAGTATTTTGAGGGGGATTAATGGCAATGCTTCTTTTACTGTAATGAATTTTTAAAAATTTAAACATTCATCATATATTTTTATTATGCCATGTTGAGTGGAATTTAAGAGCATATAAAAATTGAGGAATGCCTCAAGTGCACAGAAAATAACAAACAGGGGGCCATCATAGCAACTCCTTAGCAAGGAATGAACAGCAGAGGGACGTCAACTGGACAGTCCTTGGGCTTGAAAGAAGAAATATTTACATCTCAGTGGATAATGTATAGTAATACAAACACAGAATTGAAAGTCTATTCTCAGCTATGATTAATTTGCGTAGTGATACTGTATGGATTAAGAAAATTTTCTTTAGGAAAGACCATGTATTTATTACTCAGGTTTATGTTACTGGAAAAGAATATCTGATATGCACAACTCAGAAAACAACAACAGAAAAAGTACAAGACATTTATTTTGACTTTTGGTTTCAGAAATTTTGGTCCATGGTTAGCTGGCTCCAAGGCAGAAACATCATGGCAGAGGGAAGTGGTAGAGGAAAGCTACTCATCTCATGGTGGTTGGGAAGCAGAGCAGGTTAGAGAGCCTGAGAAAAGGAGTAATGGGGCCACACTCCCTAAGCTCTTACCACCACAATCTACTTCTGCCACCCAGTCCCTACCTCCTAATAACTGATTCAGCTATGAAGTCATTGTCAGTGCTCTACTAATCCAATCACCTCTCCAGAAGTCTCCTAATTTAGCCAAAGTATTAATCAAGATTAACTGCCATAGGCTGCCACTTCTAGGTTGGCAGTTTCATGCAGGACACAGACTGGAAACAGAGTTTAGGTGATATTGAAACCCATTTGTCCCCTCTAATGGGTTGTGTCATCATTTCTTTGTTTTAAATTTCCTTTTCAAAAATGACTGTCAGTCAACATAGTGAGAGTTATTTCTAGAATGCTTTAAACAATTCAGGATAATATTTTAAAGCCAAACTATATAACCAAACATCATTTTAAGTATTCATTAAACATATTCATAATGGAAGAGAGCATTGAGAATGCATCCTTACTTCCATGCCATTAATGAGAGTATGATAAAGATCTTTGAATTTAAGGTTTTCAGGCCAGTGTCACAAAATAAATATGTCCATAAAACCATGTATGGCTGGCTGCTTACAAAAAAGACAGAGTAAGCTGCCATAACAAACATTTCTATAGGTGATTTGTGGAATGTGTTTCTAAAATAAGAATTCCTTTGAAACTGATATTGCTTAGTATAAAGGCACTCTGAGTACATACTTAAAATTGATTACTGTGTCCATTTATATCCTAGAAAATAGGGGCCACCATGATTTTCTTACCTAAAGGATGCTGTCTTATTCCTTGTTTATAAATATACTAAATCCATAATTCTTATTATCGTAAGATCTATGAGTTACTTTAACACAACATATGTACATATATAAGTATGTTATTATATTTATATCAAATTCCATTGATGCTTTACCTTTATGGTCTTTAAGTTCTTTATAATTGTGATTCCAATGTCTTTGAGAAATAAGGTGAGTTTCAGAGGAAGCTCATAGGGTGAATAGCTTGCTCTCTGGTCCAGAGTGCAATGTGTGTGGAGAAGCACAATGTGTAAGGCCTGGACCCAAGTGAGCCCAGTCTCTTGGCAAACTTTTCTTAACCCCACTTCTAGGGTTCTGTTCATCCTCTCCAGGGTTCTATTCACCTTTCCCCAGCTCTGGGGCTGATAAGCCACAGGTAAATTCCAGTTAATCCCTAGTGCCTTTGTCACCCCTTGGACCAGTGCTGCCACAAAAGCAGTAGTGTTGTCTGATCCTATGCTCAGTGCAACCCATAGCAGGGGATGATTTCTTGTAGCAATTTCCAGGTCACTTCTTGGGTTTTTTCTATCAGACAAGGGAATGCCTCTACTCAGTTTGAGTAAGTACAGACCATAACCAAGAGGTAACAAAATCTTTCACACTTGAGGAGGTCTGTAAAGTCAACCTGGATATCTTCAAAAGACATTGCCCCTATCCTTTGGACCCCTGCTGGGACATTTGGTGTTGTCTTTGAATTGTGTTGAGCACAAGTCACACAACACTAGACAGTTTATTTGGTCAGTGCTATCAACTGGGGGATGTAGAACTAACAGCTGAGAAGAACCTCTAATTTTTCTCTTCCTAGGTGGGTGGTCTTATGTGTAGCTTGTATTAATCAAGGCCCCATGTGGTAAGGTACCACAATTTGGCCATCTGGAAACTGGCACCCTTTGGAAACTCTTCTCCCTTGATTCCCCCTTTTTGAGATATCCAATGGATCTCTTCTGATGTGTACATTGGTTTCTCATTTTCTTCCCAGAGTATCAAGAAAAGAAGCATGACATCTGGCCCATAAACTTGTGGTTTTGGCCTCTTGGTTGGCCCTGTTATTGTCTAGCTGTTATTTGGAGCTTTTTTTTATTGATGTCCTCTGAGGTGGATTACTGCAACTTTCTTAGGAGCCCAGACTGTTTCTAGGAGTCAGAGTATGTCCTGTGGATATTTAATTTTTTTTTCTCCTGCTGTAGTAACCCTCTTTTTTGGTAGAGGGCCCCATGTAAATGTAGAGTTAGGAATGTATACCTGGAGTCTGTGCAGACATTTAGTCTCTCTTCCTTTTTTAATTCTAATGCCTGAGTTAGTGTAATAAGTTCAGCCCTCTGAGCTGAAGTCCCCTGGGTTAGTCATCGGTACTCTATAACCTTTTCTAAAGTCACAACTGAGTAGCCAGCCCTCAATTTTCCTATCTTTCCATCTATGTGGCTACTCCCATCCACAAAGAACTCCAATTCAGGTTGTTGGAGAGGTTGGTCTTGCAGATCTCGCCAGCTGGTGTAAACTTGTTCTATGGATTCCTCACAATCATATATGGGCCCTTCTGGCTGGGGAAGAAGGGTTGCTGAGTTTAAGTTGTTAGAGATTTCCATCCTGATTCAAGGGTTTAGGGTAAAAGGCTTGTGTAGGCCAGAGAGACTGAGTGCTGGAGCTTTCTGAGGGTCTTCCCCTCCCTTTGTGGGTTTATAGAGGGGCTTAGTTATGATAGCATAGTTAGGAATCCATATCCTATAAAAGCCTGATATTCTTAAGAACTCTCGCAATTGTCTTTTGTTCAAATCTGGGGCCAATTTGGGTTGAGTCCAAATCCTCACTGGGATTCATCTGAATTGGCCAGTCATAGAGCCTGTATTTTTTTTTTTTTTCTGAAGGACAGTTAGGGCCAGAATCACCCACAGAAGTGACAGCTCAAAGTGCATTTTTCTGTCCATAAAATCATTTTTGGGCCTTAAGTTGGCCAATAAATCCCTCCCTATGAGGGAAACTGAATAGTCAGGCATGTACAAGAACTGATGGACCACCTTGTGGCCCCCTATTTTGTAAATCCTCAGCTAGCAAAAGGCTTATGCCTTAGTTTGTCCTGTGGCCCCCTTAATGTCAGTTGTCTTATAGCTGAAGCCCAGTGGAAAATATCACAACTGAGTGGTTTGTTCTCATATCAATTAGATCTTGGGAGCTTCAGTCTGATGAGGCCTTATGGAAGAATCAGGGGATGCAGTAAGCACCAGGAATTTAGAGCCAAACCAGAGATCAGACTGAATATGTAGTGGAGTCAAAATGGAGAGGGGAGCTCTGAGGCTGCAGCTGACATGGGGGCATCCTGGAACTGAAGAACCTGACTCTGGAGGTATCGAGGGTCTTAGAGCTGGGGCTGGTACTGTTGCCCATAAAGGGGAGGTTGGTCTATTAGTGGGAGGCTCAATACGTCTAAGGCCAAATCATCTGGATGTCCCTCAAAAATGGGTGGAGTTTTGGCAGATCTTTGTCTGTTTGGAAGGGCCATTGTGGCAACCAGAACTCAGAAAAGGGGTTCCCTCAAACAAGAGGGTGGACAAAGAATTAGTTGTAATCCTGAGTCCACATAAAAGAACTGATCTGGGTGTCTGGGGCTTTTTATCATAACCTGATAACCTGTCACATTTTTTGGACTAAGGTTTTTATTTATTTTTTTTTTAATGAGTCTTATGGGGGCCATTCAACCTGGAAGGATGGCCATTCTATCTCATAAAGGGTTTTGAGTTTCCATAGAGTAAGTTTATGATCATAATCTCCAGTAAATCCCTCAAAGTGTTTTTACTCTGGTTCCTGCCCAAAGCTTTTCCTCCCACAGAAATGAATGACAAAGACATCAGTTGCTTTGTCTGTCACTGGGCAGTCTCCTCACAGAGACATTTCAGGCTCCTCAGCATTGGCAGGCCAGTGATCCAGGGTATCACCACAGTGCTGCCCTAAGCCATATGAGGGAGCCCTGGAACCGCAGTTTGGAACTTCAAACTCGCTTCGGCCCTGTGCATCCCGACCAGAGTCAGGAATGCAATGTCCATCTCATTCACACATAAGCATTTACAAATTCAACCAAACAAATACTCCCATCCACCACCCACAGTGGCCAAACTGGCCTTCTGGTAGCCTAAAGTGTGCTGGTTTCATTGTACCCTGGCAGTTACTCTGGAAACACAGAGGGTGATTATTGGAGATTCCTTCTTGGATCTCCTCCTCAAAGTGGGTCCCCTCAACTTTATCATGATTCAGATGTCTGCCAAATGCCATTTGGTCCGCTCCATGTGAGCCCTCCTCAGGCAGCAAGCCAGAGTGCTTTGGCTGGTCATACAGGGAGACTCCCATATGACAGAAAACACTGAAGGCACATGCTCTGCAGGGGTTTACCATCTGTTAGGTCCAGCTCCCCACTTCACCTGGAGGGGGGCAATCATCTACAGGTGACTATGACTGTATCAGACCCCCAAACCTCCTGGCTGGCTCGCCAAATAAAGTGTGACTGCCTAGTGGTCTCCAAGACTGACCATATGAGTAGGAGCAAAAATCAGCTTTATTGTCGATGGCTTCAAGGGATTCAAACCACCTTGAAAGCATCAAACAGAAGTTTACACTCCTTTTTATACCTTTATGTTTCTATTGGATGGGAAACTGAAACCATAATCACTAGGGAAACAGCTATTGATCTAAACATAATTACATAAGCAAAAAAGCAATGAAGGGGCAAGCAGGAAGTTTGGGAAGGCTTTCTGAGATTGCTTTGCTCTAGTGAGTTTTCATTACAGTAGTGACTATAGTTACAATATATCTTTCTCAGCAAACATAGTTACACAGTTAACTCATAGTTGCCCATTTTTACAGCAGGAGACAGTTTTCACCCTCAATATGTGTATATTACTCTTCAGTATCTACCTAGAAATGAAATTATTGCATTGTGTGTTGGGTGCATCTTTGAGAAGGCATTTTATTAATTTAAACTACCACCAATTACCTGAAAATTCCTGATGCTACCTTTCTTGGCAACAGTAGTAAATTTTGAATGGAAACATTTTAGTTAGTAGGTGGTGCTAACTCATTGTGTTTTCATTTTTATTTCTATACACACCACATTGAGTACTTTAAAAATAAATTTAGGGGCCTTTAAGATATTTTGCCTATGAAGTACAAGTTCAAGAATCTTGTTTACTTTTCTATTGAGATTTTTCCTTTCTTACTGATGTTTAAGGTTCCTTATATAATTGGGAAGCAGGCATTTACAACAGTTCTGTTTGTGGTAGATATATTCTCCTTGCTTGGAGATTGTCTCTTTTCTTTCTTAGTGTTTATCTTTTCATGTACAAAAGTTCTTAATTTTAATTTTATCTCCTTTTCCAATCTTTTGCCTATCGTTAGTGGGTTTTTTTGAGTCTCATTTTATATTATTGTATTCAATTTGCCTTTTCATTACAATATTGACATGTGTATTCACAACTGATATTGGCCTATATGAAAATATGTGTAACTGAGTATGTGTATGTCTAACTTTTATATTAGTTTCTTTCCTCTGTCATAAGATTCAATTTATTCCTTTTCTAACTCTTTATATGAAATCTTAGGTAGTTTATATTTGCCTGTAGTTTTTGACCTATACATTTGAAGTTATAAATATCTCAGCATGAGATATTTGAGTAGTTGCAGCTACTCTCAGTATGAGTAGCTGCAACTCATTTATGCCATATCTTTATTGAGCAGTTCAAACATTTTCTGTTTTAATTATAATTTCTTCAGTGTCTCATATTTTATTTAGAAATGTGTATCATAATAACTAAATGTGTGCTGTTCTTTTCATCATGAACTCCAACTTAATTGCTTGGTAGTCAGAGAACCTGTTCTCTGTCATTTCAAGTTTTTAGAAAATGTTGAGAATCAGAGTTTAGTATATGGGAAAATGTTTAAATTTTCTGTACATTTGAATAAAGTGTCTACTTTTCAGTTGTTCCAAGCCACAAAAACTTCCATTCCGGATCTCTATTTCTATTTCTGTAGACACTTTCTATATAGGTTCTCAGCCTCCCTGCTGAAATTCTTTACTAACAGGAATATGCTTTTAGAGGAAAAAGGTGTGATCTTGGCACTTCAAGTTCTGCCTATCATGAGACCTATTGAAAGCCAACATTTTAAAAAATTTATTCTGGTTTTTCTTGTTCATTTTTGAAAGATTGGTCTGTTCCAAGTTCATATGTCATGGAAGGAAGCTTCTATATCTATAAGCTTCCTGGTACATGCCTGCTGATTTTATCTTTTTTGAAATGTTGAAATACTTTATAAAACATTCATATGCATTTATATGTGTGAACTTTTCTTTATTCACCACAAACTTCGAAGGGATGATTGCATATTTCTTTTTTGTAAATATCTCACAGAGAAAAATTGCCAGTACAGTACAGAGAATGTTTTCTTTTAACTATTTAAGAGATTTAATGCTCCATCTTTTCTGTGCATTTCATACAAACAAAATCATTCTTAAATATTGTTACATTATAAAATAAGAATTAATTTCTGTGTAATCCTCAGATGCCACTTAAGTTTTTTCAGTAATCTCTGTAAATAATATTTTTTTTTCACATTATCAATTATTCATTTTAATCATCGGTATATTTTAGGTATACAATAAAATGACATTCATCATTGGAAATTTGCACCTTTACATAATTTCTCTTGGTTCTTCTTTTTCCACCTTCCCCTGCCCTCCCTTCAATCCCTCCATCTCTCTCTATTTACAAAGACTTTGGTTCCATTTTTCCATTTTCTCATATTAACTCCATTCCCTTTTTTCCTTTCCCATACCACTCCCACTTCTCCTTTGCCCCTTCTCTTCCTATTTCACATTATATATTATACCTATTAGTCCTTGTTTACACTTCCAGTTTCTCACACTAGAGAAACCATTCAGTATTTATACGTGTCTCCTATTTATTTCACTTAAGAGTATTGCCTCAATGTGCATCCATTTAGCTATAAATGTCTCTAATTTCTCATTTTTTATGGCTGAGTAGTACTGCATTTTATTAAAAAAAAAACACTTTTTTTTAATCCAGTCTCCAGTTAATGGGCATTTGGACTGTTTCCAAGCTTTAGCTATTACAAATTGTGCTGCTATGAGCATGGGTGCACATATATCACTGTGGTATGATGCTTTCAATTCTTTGGGGAAGATACCCAGCAGGGAAATAGCAGGGTCAAATGGGAATTCAAGTCCTAGTTCTTTGAAGTATCTCCATACTGATTTCCACAGTGGTTGCACCAGTCTACACGCCCACCAGCAGTGGAGCAGGGTTCCTCTTTCCCCACAGCCCAGCAAGCACCGGTTATTAGTTGATTTCATGATAGCAGCCATTTTTTCTGGAATGAGGTGGAACCTCAGGATTGTTTTCATTAGCATCTCTCAAGTGACCAGTGATGTTGAACATTTTTTCATATATTTATTTACTATATCTACTTCTTTGTCTGAGAAATGTCTGTTCATTTTGAATGCCCGTTTTCAGATTAGGTCTTTAAATTGGGAGGTCTGATCTTTTTAAGTTCTTTATAGATTTGAAATAGTAGGCCTTTGTCTGAGGAACAGCAGGTGAAGACTTTTTCCCTCATTGTGTGTTGTCTCTTCACATTGCTGGTGGTTTCTCTTGCTGTGCAGAAGCTTTATAATAAGGAGATCCCACCTGTTCATTGTTTCTGCTAGTTCATAGGCAACTGAGGTTTTGTTCATAAAATCTTTTCCTACACTAATGTCTTCAAGAGTTCTACCTAACCTCTGTTCCAGCAAGTTCAGTGTTTCTATTTTAATATTTAGATCTTTAATCGATTTCAATTTTAATTTAGTGCATAGTGAGAGAAATAAGTCTACTTTTAATCTTTGGCAAGTTGAAACACAATTTTTCTGGCATCATTTATTTAAAAGGCTGTCTTTCCTCCAGTGAGGGTGTTTGGCTCCTTTATCAAAGATGAGATGGCTGAGTGTGTCTGGCGTTCTTTCTACATCTTCTAATCTGTTCCACTGGTCCTCAGGTCTGTTTCTGTGCCAGTACCATGCTGTTGTTATCACAATAGCTTTGTAGTAGAGTTTCAAGTTGGGAATTGTGATATCCCTGCCATGTCTCTGTTACCTAGAATTGCTTTTGCTATTCTGGGTCTCTTCTTGTTCCAAATGAATTTTTGGATTGTTTTCTCAAGGTCCGTGAAGTATGCTGCTGGGATCTCAATTGGAATTGCATTGAATCTATATCACAGTTTTGGAAGTATGGCCATTTTCACTATATTAATCCTTCCTACCCAGGAGCAGGGGATGTCTGTCCATTTTCTGATATCATCTTCAATCTCTCTTTTCAGAGTGCCATAGTTTTCAGAGAAGAGGTCTTTGATTTCTTTCATTAGGATGATTCCTGGGTATTTCAGTTTTTTCGATGCTATTGTGAAAGGAATTATTTGCCCTATTTCTCCCTTAGTGAGTCTGTCATTCGTGTAGAGGAAAGCTATTGATTTTTGTGTGTTGACCTTGTAACCAGCTACTTTACTGAATTTGGTTTTAAGTCTAGAAGACTTTTGGTGGAGTTCTTGGGGTCTTCTATATAGAGTATCATGTCATCTGCAAATAATGACAATTTGACTTCTTCATTTCCTATCTTTATTTCTTTTATTTCTTTCTCTTGTCTATTTGCCATGGCTAATGTTTCCAAAACTATATTGAAGAAGAGTGGTGATAGTGGGCATCCTTGTCTTGTTCCAGATTTTAGTGTGAAGGATTTCAGTTTTTGACCATTTAGCATGATATTGGCTGTTGGTTTTTCATAGATGGCTTCTATCAGTTTGAGGTAGAGACCATCTATTCCAATTTTTTGTAGGGTTTTTATCATAAATGCATGTTAGATTTTGTCAAATGATTTTTCTGCATCTATGGAGATAATCATATGGTTTTTGTCCTTGGCTCTATTGATATACTGTATTACATTGATTGATTTGCATATGTTGAACCATCTCTGCATACCTGGGATGAATCCCACTGGTCAAGGTGTATGATCTTCTTGATGACCTTCTGCATTGTATTTGCCAGTATCTTATTAAGGATTTTTGCATCTATGTTCATTAGTGAGATTGGCCTATAGTTCTCCTTTGTGGTTGGGTCTTTCTCTGCTTTGGGGATCAAGGTGATGCTTGCTTCCAGGAATGAATTTGGGAATATTACTTCCCTTTCAATTTCATTGAAGAGTTTCAACAGTAGTGGCAGCAGTTCCTCTCTAAATGTCTTGTAGAATTCAGCAGTGAAGCCATCAGGGCCTGGGCTTTTCTTAGTTGGTAAGTTTATAATTATATTTTCAATTTCATTGGTTGATATTGGGTTGTTTAGAATTTTTAGGTATTCTTCGTTCAACTTTGGTAATTCATATGTATCTAGGAATCTGTACTTTTCTTCTGTGTTTTCCATCTTATTGGCGTATAGGTTCTTGAAGTATGTATTGATGATCCTCTGGATTTCTGCTGGATTTGTTGTAATTTCACCCTTTTCATTCCTAATTGCATGGATTTGGGCTTTTTCTTTCCTTTTTCTGATAAGGTTGTCTAAGGGTTTGTCGGTTTTGTTGATTCTTTCGAAGAACCAACTCTTGGCTTCATTAATTTTTTGTATCATTCTCTTAGTCTCCATTGAATTCATTTCTGCTCTGATCTTTATAATTCCCTCCCTTATATGAGCTTTGTGTTTGTCCTGCTCTTCTTTTTCTAGAAGCTTGAGTTTTAGCATCAGGTTGTTTAATTGAGCTCACTCTGCTTTCCTAATATGCATATTCACTGCTATTAATTTCCCTCTTAAGACTGCTTTCATTGTGTCCCATAGAATCCAATTTGTCATATTGTCATTGTCATTTGATTGATGGAACTGTATGATTTCTTCTTTAATTTCCTCTGTGGCCCATTGCTTATTCGGAAGTGTGTGGTTCAATTTCCATGTGTTTATGAAATTTTTGTGGTTTCTTTTGCTATGGATCTCCAATTTCATCGCACTATGGTCTGATAATATACAGGGGATAACTTCATTTCATTTGCATTTACTTAAACATGGTCTATGAGTGAGTATGTGGTCTGTTTTGGAGAATGACCCGTGTGTAGCTGAGAAGAATGTGTATTCTGATTTTGTGGGGTGGAACACTTTGTAAACATCGGTTAAGTTCATTTGTTCAAGAGTTTGATTGAGTTCTAGTATTTCATTACTTATTTTTTGTCTAGTTGATCTATCTACTTGTGACAGTGGGGTATTGAGGTCCCCCCACTACAATTGTATTAGTGCATATATGACTTTTCATGTCCATTAGTATTTGTTTTATATAGTTGGGCACACTAGTGTTTGGTGCATAGATATTTGTGATTATCATCTCTTCCTGTTGGATTGTTCCCTTTACAAGGATGTAGTGTCCTTCTTTGTCTCTCTGAATGAATGTTGGTTTGAAATCCACTTGATCTGCAAAGAGGATAGCTACTCCTGCTTTTTTTCGGGTTCCTGTTGCATGGAGCATTGTTTTCCACCCTTTAACTTTCAGGCTATGAGTTTCCTTTTGAATGAAGTGTGTTTCTTGTATGCAGCATATTGTTGGATTTTGCTTCTTGACCCATTCTGCCAGTGTATTTCTTTTGATTGGTGAATTGAGACCATTAACATTGATAGTTATAACTGAAACATATTGAATTATCATTGTCATGACTTTTTCTTTTTGTTGGGTTCTTCCCCTTTACATTTAATTTCTAGTCGCTCCTGATGAGTTCATTCTGCTGTGCTTCCCAGGGCTGCGATCCTCATTGGTCTTTTCCTGGGATATTGTCTAAAATTTTTGGAGTGCTGGTTTGGTATTCATGAAGTTCCTGAGGTTCTCTTTATCATGAAAGTATCCTATTTCTCCAGCAATTTTGAAAGACAGTTTTGCAGGGTACATCAATCTGGGTTGGAGGCTGCTTTCCTTTAGGGTTTGGAATATGTCACTCCAAGCTCTTCTTGCCTTGAGGGTTTGCACTGAGAAGTCTGATGTGATTCTGATGGGTTTCCTTTGTATATAATTTGGTTTTTTTCTCTAACTGCTTGTAGAACTTTGTTCTTCTGTTGGGTTTCTGGAATCCTATATGTCCTATATGCCTCACTTATCTGTGTGTCAATCTCTTTTCCCCTCCTTGGGAAGTTTTCTGCCATCACTTCTGTGAACAGTTTTTTTATGTCATCTGCACTCTCTTCTATTTCTTTATTGACTCCAATCAGTCTTATGTTATTTTTCTTTGCATCATCTAGCAGCTTCTGGATTGATTTCTCATGGTCCCTTACAATTTTAAAGCAATTTTTCTTTTCCTTTTCACTAATTGCAATCTTATCTTCTATATCTGAAATTCTGTCCTCACTTTGGCTCATTCTTCTGTTTAGACTTTCAATGGAGTTTTTAATCTCCTGAAAATCTGTTTGCATCTGTTTTATGGATTCCAATTGTTTCCTATGTTGGGATTCCATCATATTTCTTCTGAAGAGGTAATTTTCTTTCCAATAGTGGGTTTTGCTAGAGATAATTTTTTTCAGAATTTGTCTAATTTTTTTTCTTTTAATTTTCAAAGGGTATATTTCCTATATATGGAATTCTGGTTGGCAGTTATTTACTTTCAACCCTTGGAAATGTTCTGCTTTCCATTTTAGTTAAAGAGAAGTCAGGTTTTAATTTAACTGTCACATATTAAAATATAATCCACAAAGTATATTTTTTACCTTCTAGTTGCTCTAAAATTTTCTTTTTTAGTTTCTAGCAGTTACTGATGTCATTACATATGGGTTTTTTTTATATTTACATTGGTTATTGTCATATTTGCTTTAGAAAATGGTTTCATAACTTTCATCAGTTTTGCAAAGCTTCTGTCCATATCCCTTCAAAATCTCCTCTTAATTCATTTTTCTCCTGTATTTTAGGATTACAAATATATTTATTCTAAACATTCCTATTGTACTCTCCATAGTTCTTACTATTTTTTCTGGGGTTTTTTCCTCTTTACATTTGTCTCTGTGCAGTATTCAAGATATCTTTCCATGTGTAGTAAACAAATTCATTGTTTTTAATTTGCACTGAAATCATCCAGTGAGTCCTTCATTATAGTTTTTATTATTTTTTTATTTTTAGAATTCCTATTTCTTTATTTTCTGTTTGTTTTCAATTTTCCTCTGAAAATTTCAATCCTGGTTATGGTCACCTCATACATAATTAATATGATTGTATCAAAATTTGTTGTAGATGGTTGGAGCCCTTGTATGTCTGTTTCTATTTTATACTATTGCTGCTGTTTTTCAGTCATGCTGTGTTATTTATTCTTGTGTCTGGTTATATTTGATATATTTGAATATGTTATTTGAAAAATTGTTTGGAGAGATAATGTGAAAGCAAACATATTATATAAACATATTATAGGGGCTAGGGATTTAGCTCAGTGATTCTGCTGCCTGCCTTGCAAGTAAAAGGTCCCGAGTTTGATCCCTGGTATCAAAAATAAATAAATAAATAAATAAATAAATAAATAAATAAATATTATATAAAACTCTTTTCTTCTGCTAGATGCTTGGGGGACTAGAAATCTGAGTTTGCCTCAGTACTGCTTGATGGATTGAGATTTGTTGTATGTGAGCCACAGTCCTTCCAGAGTGTTATTTCTTCTATTGTGTTATTGTCAGAATTTCAACAATATTACCACAAAATGAATAGTAAGGTAACATTCCCCTCCAATGTCAGGTTGTTATTTTTCCTTTCTGTAGCACTTTGTGTGTATCATATGATTATTAAGAGAAGTGTTACATATTTCTCCTTAGGAGTTCTCTTGAATACATGATCAACTTTTTGTGTATCTAGATGGCTTATTAGAGCAAAATATATATATGTACAATTTTGGTCCTTTCTCAAAAAATAAAAATGAATGATATATACCTTTACTCACTGGTTGCATTTTTTCTTGTCAGGATATACATGTTTCATCAACTCCCTAAAATGCTACTACACTATCCCATCTTCCTTTCTTTTCAAATGCATATAAACTACTTTAAGTCATGATTATCTCAAAGGTCTGTTATATAAACCTTGTACTTCATTAAAAAAAAGGAGAGTGTAAAATTTCTACTAAACAATGACACTCTCATACATTTAAGAGTGAATTTTGGTGATCTATTAAATTTTAAATATAGAGGAAATATGCTTCACATCATGAAAGCACGTGTGTGGCTATAAGGATAATACATATGATTATATTTGTAAATTTTAGAAACAAATTCAATACCTGGTGGGGAATCTTGTTAGGAATATTTATAAATCTTTTGTGGAATTCCAATGGTGATAGTTATTCATAAAAAATTTAAGTAAAGTTTACAAATGATTACATAAAATCTCAACAAACTCCTTATATTTACTTTCTATAGTTTTGTATTTTTGTATTTTAACAGTTCTATAAATCTTTTGGAAATATTTTATAAATTCTAAAAATTCTTGACCTCCCTTAATAATAAGATTGAGCATTAAATAGCAACATGAACAAAAAGGATGATTTTTAAAATGATCTCACAAAATTAAGTTAATATATATCAAGTACAAACTATATACCAGGTACTAACAACACTTTTCCATGCATTGTATCATTTTATCATTAATACAAATGTTAGGTATCTGAGTTTTGAGGTATCTGAATAAATAGACAAATAAACGCAAACAACTTCAAAATATAGCTGCTTTTTAAAATCATAACTTTCTTGGATCCTCTATAATTTCAACTTTGTTCAAATCAGTTACATGCCACCTAGTGAAATTATAAAGAACTGCAATTTATCATTTATTACTATAATACATTTTTCTATAATAGACCTCTTTGCTCTACCCCCACCCTTTTTCCCTTTCTCTCTTTCTCTAACTTTAAAAGTTGAAAGTCAATTAATTATATGGTAGGAATGTAGTACCTAACCATTTATACAGGCTTGCCCAGGCAACCCTAACACCAGAAGTTTGTGTTACTAGTTAACAGGTAAAAACATCTCAGCTTTGATAGTCATAAAGATGAAAGAAGTGAGAAGAACAAAGGCCAAGGAAAAGCTTTAAGTAAATACAATGAATGTCAATTATAGTTAGATAAAAAACAGAAGATAAATTTTAATTAATTTAAAATTTGAATTCATTATACATTTAAATTCATTATATATATATCATAGTTCTATACCTTGTGTAACACTTTGTATGCCTTAAGGAAGCTGAATTAATAAATCTAAAATTTCTCTCAAAGGAATAGAAAACCTTTAATTTTCTTTTCTTAATGTCATTCAATCAGGGTGTTGCAGAAATTAACTGCCTTATCTTCACCCTTCTATTTCTTATTATCAAAAAAGAATGTTTTTCCTTTACAATTTGAGAAAGAACTATGATTACAACAACCTTACAAGATAGTGAACCTGTTACATATATTTTTCTTGAGAATGAGTTGATCCTATATTGACTCAGGTCACTTATCAGACACATTTTTAAAAAGGAGGAGATTTAGCATCCTGTTCTCAAGGACTGAAAGAAGACTAGAGGGACCACATCAGGGAGCAAGATAGTGAGATGTGTACTGTTTGTTACATACAGGTGTTGCATGAGACTGTCCCTCACAATAGATGATTTGGAGAAATATCTTTGCCATCCTAAAATCTCTTTCCAGGTAAGAGCTAGACTTCATGTAGAAATTGAGTTTTGTGCTGTGCAGTTATGAAACAAGTTAAACCAGTCCAGAAGAAGGAACAGGCAATGGATGAAAGAAGAAAGTGAGTGCCTGTCCACCTGTTTGATAAACTTCTCAAGACTCATTTCACAGCATGCCCCAGGGTCTGAATTGGGATGGCCATAGATACACAGTGGAAAAGGGGAAAGTGCCAGAAAACCTTTTTCCCCTCCAGCGTGCTCTATCAGAACTCAAAACTTAAGTCTGTACCAAAGCTTCCATCTCTTTTTTTTCATCATATCTTGATGAAGTGAGGGCTACAGGCAAAAGCCAGCCTTTGACCACAAGCTGAGTGACAGGGGTAGGAGTTGGGAGCTGTTGGCTTCACATGACCTCTCACAGATGTGGAGGCAGATGTGGAGAGAAGGACCACAGCATGAGGCCCATGCCACTTAGGTATGTGTGCCATTCCCCACAGATTCTGTCCTAAATCATGAGAGTAAGTCACTCACTCACAGCACTGTCCTCAGAATAAGGGTGTGGGGCAACTTTTAAAGAAGTCATACATATGTAGGAGGCCAGGAAGAGAGAAACAGATATAAATTTTACAATAAAGGAAAATAAGTGTTAGCACCGAGTTCCTGAAACTATTCATATGATTCCATATAAAGCCAGTTATCTTTTTCTTTCACTAAATTTATTGGTACATTTTAGGTATAAAATACAAGCCAGTTTCAATAAAATCTTTTGTTTTGCTTTGTATTACGAAGGACTCAAGTTGTCTCTATGAGGATGTACAACAGCTGTGCCAGCAATGTGGTCATTTTATAGTTGTATAGGAGTTTCCAAAGATATTCAGCCCCAAATGGTAAAACATGAGCATTAATAACACATGAATGCCAATTTAATCAGCAATACAGAAATAATGAATTACCTAGTTAATGTTTTTAAAGAGTAATATAATGAGAAAACTTAAAATAGTTCATGTAAAACTTGTGGTATTTCCATAAAACTGAAACTTTTCTAAGTGCACTTATTGTCTCCTTTGCACACACATAAACATCATGCATACATACTTCTTTTTTCATCCTGAATTTTCCTGTAAATAAGCAGACTTCCCAGGCCTGCTCTTGATGCCAAATGAACCTCTTTCTTTTGCTGATTGAGATCTGGCTCAACAGCCAGTGTTTCCTGCTGGGTCCTTACAGAGGGTGCATTCATATTTTATCCTAATTTATTCATTATCAAACATCAAACCTTTAGAAGATAAAACAAAAAACTATGGAACAATGCAGGGAGAACTTACTGGTTTGTTTTCATCTTTACTCTCAGATGAAAGACTTCTTTGGGAGCATTGTCCATTCTACTAATACATCATCCAGGTAATTGGAGGCGGGTGAGGGTAGGTGACAGTCTGGCCCAAATCAGCCTTCTGCACCCACTGATGCACACAGTAATCTCCAACATCAAAAGTATCTAATGAAAATTTCAGAATCCAGGGCATCATATTAGTTGACCCAATCTTGTAATTAAGTATCGAAAATCTCCAATTTTTTTATGAACATTTAAAAGTTACATAGCAAGATCTGCACATGGGAACAAAAGACCTTAGTCATACTTTCTTTCTTAGAGGAATGCTTTAATGATAGCTCTGGATAAGCACCAGAATTCAGCATCAAAGACCCCAGTTTCTTGTCAGTTCTGCTGCTTTGAGAATGTATAGTAATGGGTAAACCACATATTTTCATTAGTAAAAGTGGCTATTCTATTATTCAAGGGTTTTTGAAAAGACAGGTGAAATTTTAATATGGAAGTTACTTCACAAAATGTTTAATATATCTTAAAAGTGTTTATAATTATGACCAAGAGTGATATTACTACTTGCAATTAGCAGATAAATCAGCAAAGACAACATACTTTATCATAATTGATCTCGTAAGAAAAATGACTACGAATTATTTGTTAGTACCATAGAAGCCCAAATATGTAGATTTTTCTGCCTTCTTAAAACTCTAACAAAAAAACTTTTAAAACATCAAATCATATCATTGTGTCATGACAATATGAAGAAGTGATAAATGAACTGTGATTGAATGAAGTATCAACAAACAACAATCTCAGAGATGCCCAGATCCACCAAGGAGAAAAAAGGTAAATTCACAGGCACTATGGGCAAAACCTACAGGATTTGCTGGTTAGATGTTTTCCCTGGTGTCTCACCACAGCTGACACCATTTTGATGTTGAGGTCATGTGACAGCATGGCTGTACCTATCTAATCAGCCAACACCAGGAACATTACTGGGACCCTGGAAATTCATCTTTTGTCATATTTTTGGCTTTCTAGGGTATTTTGTAGTCTTAAAATGACACATGGTTTATTGCAAAAGCAGCTCAGAAACACCCTGGCACTCAAGCTCTGGGCTGTATTTCCCATTCTTCTCCACCATTCGTGGGTGTCTAGTATTCTTGAGGACTAGAATAGTCTCCTTCCTTAAATATTCCGGAAAAAAAGATTTCTTACTCTATGTTTCTCACTTCCTCCTGGTCATAAAGAAGTTTGTCCATTTAATGCAACTCTCCTTAGAAAAGGATCCTCTATTTCAGTAACTTCCTAAGTAATGATCAGGAAAGAGTGGAGGGTTGTATACTTGGACTGATTCTTCCCAAATACAATGCCTTATTTCCTTTAATGGAAGCCCCAGAACAGGCTGGTTGGTACAGTTGCTGTATGGCAGTCCAGCTGAAATGCCCAATTTTTTTTTATTCATTAAGTTTATTGGTACATTTTAGGTATACCTTATGATCATATTCATTATTGGAAATTTGTACCTGTACGTGATATATCTTGGTTCTTATTTTTCCCAGTTCCCTTCTCTCCTTTCAACCCTTCCACCCCTCCTTATTTACATAAGCTTTGTTTCCACTTTTACTTCTTTTATCATTTTTTTCTTTACCCTCTTTCCTTTCCTCTTACCCCCCTCCTTAGTTCCTCTTCTCCTTTGAACATTTTCTTCCTATTTCACAATATCTATTATACATTTTGGTCCTCATTTATACTTTCAGTTTCTCACATCAGAGAAACAATTCAGTATTTACATGTGTGTCCTATTTATTTCACTTTAGTATGGCCTCAAGGTACACTCATTTAGCTATAAATGTCTCTAGTTTGTTTTTCTTTTTTCCCGAGTACTACTCCATTTTTTATATAAAAAAACCCCATATCTTCTTTATCCAATCACCAGTTAATGGGCATTTAGGCTTTTTCCAACATTTAGCAATTACAAATTGTGCTGCTATAAACATGGGTGGGCATATATTTCTATGGTATGATGCTTTTAATTCTTTTGGACACATACCCAGAAGTGAAATAGCTGAGTCAAATGGAATCTCTAATCCTAGTATTTTGAGGAATCTCCACACTGATTTCCACAGTGGTTGCACCAGTCTACACTCCCACCAACAGTGGAGAAGTGTCCCTTTCCCCCCACATCCCTGCTGGCATTTGTTATTGCTTGATTTCTTGATAGCAGCCATTCTTTCTAAAGTGAGATGGAATCTCAGCATTGTTTTCATTTCCATTTCTCAAATGACCAGTGATGTTGAACATTTACCTATATATTTATTTGCTGCTTCTAGTATCTATTCATTTCAGATTTCCATTTGGGAATTGGGTCTTTAAATTTGGAGGGTCTGTTTTTTGTAAACAAAAATTTGGAAGGTCTATTTTTCTGTTTTTTGTCTGTTTTTGTCTGTTTTTTTGGAGGGTCTGTTTTTTCTTTATATATTCTAGATAGCAGTCATTCATCTGAGGAACAGCTGGTTGAAACATGCAAATTTAATTCTGGCTTGGTTCCCTAAACTGTCTTGTTGGATGGATAGGATCTTGGATCATGTGGGTAGTGACCACTTAAGTGAGTACACTGTTTACCAGGCAGTTATGGCTGATTTCTGTGATCAAAGGAGATAATATGGGTTCTCCAAGCATTTTTGTAAAAGTGCCTTGTTTCTCTTGTACCTCTTGACAAGAGTCTGGATGTGGGCTGGTGATATTTGGAAAAGAAATATTACAGCAACTAAAATCAGATGGCCCAATTTTGTTGTGGTAAAAAGATAATGACCTTCACAGTAGGGGAAGGAACACCTGAAACCCCAGAAGCAATGTGGAAGGTGGATGTATGTAAATGACAATAACAGAAAAAGCCCTATCATAAATATCTTGAGCCAGAACAATGCTTTGGAGAGCATGAAATACTGATTTTTGTAAGTTGACTCAAAGAACACTCTGTGATACCCTGGATATGAAAGATTAGAATGTAAAAATTGGCACTTGGGTGACCATTAGTCATAGCAGTAGGGTGGAGGTCCTGCTGGTAGAGTGGTTATATAAGCTAAGTACTTAAGGCATCAACTCAAAAATACAATATCAGGGAAGAGGTTGTTTACCACTGATACAAATCTTTGATCTTGTATTCAATTCTTTTACCTTCTGTGATTAATTTATTCTGTAAGATAATGACTTTAATATAAAATAAATTTAATATTTATTTAGAGACAGATTTAAATTGATTTCTATCACTCTATTTTTAAAAATGTGGCCAAAAGAAAGTAATGAGCCTTCAGCCTTTAAAAAGAAGAAAATTCTATATAAGAAGAATTCACGGGCCAGGGATTTAGCTCAGTGGTGCCATCGCCTGCCTCACACAAGGTCCCAAGTTCGATCCCTGGCACCAAAAAAAAAAAAAAAAAAGAATTCACTACATAAAATTCATGGGAAAACTTTAGTTTTTCTTCCATGTACTACAAATAAAATTAGGTCAGAATGTGCCCTCATCTATACAAACATTGTATTGATATATATCTGCATATACAAGCATGTAGAGATATACATATCCCTATATATTTTAGGTGATAATTATCTGAAATGTCAATGTTTGTTTAAAATATTTGGAAGAAAAATATATCAATATTTATAATTTATTTTACTTTATTCCCATGTTTAAGATGCATCAGAGTTTTAATGATATGCATTTTAAATATGTCTTACTTGAAAAATATAACCATGTAATTATTGGAGAAGAAGACCAGGAAAATGTTACTGATAATGGATCTAACTTTGTTGAAAAACAGTTTGAAATCACTGTTTCACAGTGTAGCATACAGAATCTTTATTCTTTTTATCTTCATCTTATTTTATGGATAGCCTGTGTATAAGATTTGTAGGCAAACATTTTGATGTAATATCTTCAACTTATGTCTAAGACACTATATATCATTCCTTTTCGGGGGGGTTGAGACAGGGTCTCACTATGTAGTTCAGCCTGGCCTTGAACTTACTATGCACAACAGGCTGGTCTTGAGCTCACAGTGATCCTCCTGGCTCAGCCTCCCAAATGCTGGGATTACAGGCGTGCACCACCACACCCGACATCACTACTTGTTTTTCTTTAAAAATTTTAATGTAATTCAAGTAGATATTAATAAAGAAAATATAAAAACAGTTCTATAGAAAGTAAATTTTCATAACAAAAATAGAGAATAACAATGGTAAATACACTGTGTATCATAATCTTAAAATAATACATTTTCATTTGCTAATCTATCTCCCAACTAATTTCCTAATAATAGTATTTTTGCATAAAACATTAGTACTGTTTCAGCTATAAAGAAGGATAAACTTGATACTTTTCTAGGTAAATGGATCCACCTTGAAACTATACTCTTAAGTGAAATAAATGGAACACACATGTATAAATATCACATTGTCTCTCTGGTGTGAGAAATGGAAAGGGTAAATAAGGATCAAAGTGCATAATAGATATTGCAAAATAGGAAGAAATTGTTCATAACTATACTGAGTATGAGGTACTTTGTTAATAATTAAAATGTTTCATTACTTCTTTTTATTTACCTTCTACCACCAGTTAACCATTTGAGCGTAGTATAGCTCTTCCAAAGGCATTGAGAAACATTTTTCTTAACAAAAATCACAAACTATGTTTTGAGATAATAACTCCATAGTTATTGCATATCAATCTAATAATTTTTAAAAGAGTAAAAGGTTAAATAACTTTGTAACATTTATAGAATAAATAATTTTATAGGATTTTTCTTGAAATGAAAAGTTGATTATTAATCTGATTCCATTTAAAAAGATTTTTAGATTCAATTTTTAAGCAATCAAGTTTTCCTCCTTTTAGAAGTTCCATAGGTACAGAACATTTATTTCACTGGTTGGAAAAAGATGAATATAAACAGGTGTTTTAAGTAGGAATAAATGAAACATGTGCATGAGTAGAAAATTAGAAAACAAAATTAACACTGAGGAGGGACAGCACAAAGTTGAGAATCCTTTAAAAAATTTTCTTTCAGAGTCTTTCAGCTCTTAAGTAATTTTATTTCCTGAAAAACACTCTTAATAACAATGTACTTTAGTGTAATAGCTTCCAATAAGTTTGTGATTAGATTTTCTTAAAATCATTACTAAAAATTTATATCACAAATCTTTTGCCTATTGAAGACTGATTTCTTTGACATATGACTCACATTATATCACCACTTTTGCTTTGGGAAGACATACTTTTATTTGGTACAAAAAAAGTCACATTTAAATATTTATAATAGGCTGGCCAAGTTGTACCCCATATCTGATGCACAACTTCAATGGAGTTTTAAGGCACCACTCAATTTTCAGCTACTCATTCAGATCACGTTTCCATGACTTTCTGTTACTGTTGAAATTGAATGATTCTATGAAAAGGAAGCCTTTAGAAGAACTCTGGAAGTTTTCAAGTCTTTCTACTCTCTCTCTCTCTTCATTAGGGCACTTTCTCCTGAAACCTAATGAAGCAAAAACATTTAAGAGAAAAGACTAAATCCCTTATGTTTAAAACTTACCCTTCAGGATCCAGAGTATAGTTCTTCCTAAAACCTTGCTGATAGAGAAACTATCATTCCTCTTGAATGACAAGACCCTTCTACACAACAAATTGACACAACAAAATAACACAACAAAATAAGAGTAGTAAAAAGACTGATGCAATAAAAGTATAAGGCTCATAACTGTCACACTATCATTTAAGAAGGAAAATTTCAATAACAGAAAAGTCCTCTAGGACTTAGGAGTTCAGAGTCCCTATCCTAAGTTTGGGGGAACATTTATTCACATTTTATTAATTTTTACTAGAGATACCTTAGTTTACCTGCACACTGATCATCTGTGTTTCGGTACATATGGATACATAATGAAATCTGGAATTATTAAACTATACAAATACTTTTTCTTAGATACAACTCTTTAAAATAGAACAAAAGTATATTGGAAAATTTAATCCTAAAACCAAAATGTTATGCAAATTTCTTCTCTAATTAAAATAATACTAGTATATGAAAATAACTGCAAGAGTATGGAAAGTCTTAAACAATTTACTTTTTCTCTTCCCTAACTTTGAATATAATCTGTCATTGTAATTTTTTCTAAAGAATTATTAGATGTAGTTTCAAAGACTTTGATTTATACATAAATAAGTGGCTTTATACTACACTAAAAATTACCCTCACAATATTTAAATTGCTTACCAATGACCTACACTTTCCTAAATTCATTGGATATTTTCATTATTATTTTATTTGTCTTCTTAATTACTTTCACCTTTGCTGAGGTTTATTTATTTGAGATATTCTCATCTTCATTGCACAGTATTAGTCATTTCACTTGTGCCATTATGCTACTCCTTCTCTAACTTCATCTACTCAACTTTTAGTCATTCTTCCAGAAGATCATGTTCTCTAAGAAACTTTTCTGTACTTTCAGACTAAATCCATTGATTCTCAAAACCTGTGACTCTTTCCTTCAAAACACCTATCAGAGTGATAATTCTATGTTTATTAATAAAATTATTTGATTAAGGATCTTTGCCACAGCAGCATAATCTCCAAGAGTACAGAATGTATATCTTCTAAGTTCACTCGTGTCTTTAACAATTTACAGAGTATCTGGAGATAGCAAGACCTTAAAGTTCATTAGACCTGAACACACAACCTCCACCCCAGATTGATGTACCCTGAAAAACTATCTTTCATAATGGATAGAGAAATATGATACTTTCAGGACAAAGAGCACCTGAGGAACTTTAGGAATACCAAAGCAGCACTCCAAAAATTTTAAACAGTATCCTAGGAAAAGACAATGAGGATCACAACCGCAGAAAGCCCAGCAAAATGAATCCATCAAGCATTACAAGAAATTAAATGCAAAGGGGGAGAATCCAACAAAAAGAAAAAAGAAAAAGTCATGACAAGGATAAGTCAATACATATCAGTTATAACCATCATTGTTAATGGTCTCAATTCACCAAACAAAAGAAATAGACTGGAAGAATGGGTCAAGAAGCAAGATAATTGAAGAGAAATATAGTAGAAGGAAGGCTAGAAGGCAAAGGATGAACACCCCGAGCTTTGGGAAACTGGAGAAGAGGGCAAGAGAGATAGAGTGAAGGTGAAAACAGAAGAATTTTGAAGTGAACTAAAAAGACAAGAGACTCTACACTCACATGAAAATATCATTAAATCAAGAGATAGTTCAGGAAAGAAAAAGGCCAAATAGGACAGAACAAGAATAAAGGTATAAAACCTAGACAGCCAAAAAAAAAAGCAAAGAAAAAAAAAGTAATAAAATTTCTTCTGGTGTCCACAGTTCTGTGTTGGTGTCTGAGACACACTGAAAATGCACTGTGTAACCTTGATAAGGTTACAGAAGATCAGTGCTAGTCACATGATTGTTTCCAGCCTCCAGAGGTGCGGCTGTGGTGTTCCCCAGCCAGCAACCTTCCAGATGTCCCTTGGCTGGCTCACGAACATCTTCCCACCATGACCATATCCACAATGCTCTCCCAGCTGCTGTGGCATCCTCAGCTGGAGTCAGCCCAAGACTGCCTCCAGTTTCAGTTGGCCTCACCTGAAACTTGCACAACCTTCTCTGTTCCACACCATTGATTATTCTCACGTGTTGGCTGTAGGCCAGGGAGGGGTGGTTGGGGGCTGTCCTGCCACTGGCAAAGGTCATTTGACCACCTGCACCTTTGGCTACAGAGCAGGGGGACTCCTCAACTCCTTTGCAGCCAGGGCTAAGACTGGCTTCTGGTGGACACTGGAGTGGAGTCTGGTTGGTCCCAGTCCCTACTTTTCAGTAGAGTTTCCCCCAGTGTACTGTCCAGCTGCTGGCATTATACTGTAACTGGATGGTCTTGCCTTCTTTCCACTCTGAAGCATTGCCAGTGAAGCAGTTTGTCTGTTTGAGTTCAAGCCTCAAGCCTCTTGAAACAAAATGGTTACTCCACCTGCCCTCTGTTGATTTGAGTGACTATGAGCTATATGGACTAAATGGACCCCTCTCCAGATGCCTCCTGGGGAGGCTTGGCCCTCACACTTATATCCCTTCTTTAAAAAATATGGCTCTTATTTGTGATTGCATTTCAGGATTATCAGAAGTAGTAGTACATCACATATATTGAATGCTTACATAGTCTTAGAAACTGTTCTAAACCTTTACCATATGAAATAAAGACATATTCTTATTTCACATATGAGGAAAGAGAAATTAAGGAAGTTGTCCCAGATTAAACAACCAGTAAGGGAAATATTTAGAATTTTATTTCAGGCAATTTGATAATACTCTGTTAATTACTACTATTCTATAACTGATTCTACTTGTTGATTTTTATTTATTTCAGGACATAGATCCCCTTATTTCAGAGAAATTTCCATGGAAATCCTCTGTACATTTTAAGTTGTGAAAGTATTTTAAATTTTTCAAGGAAGAATGGATACAATAAATTCAGAATTTCACTCCATCATTACATCCTACTTATTTCCACAATTTTATGTGCTAAATATGGGAGTACGTTGCATGGGTAAAAAACACAATGCTTTTATTTTTTATTGATTTTGTAACTCTAAAGGTTTATTTATATTTTCATTTATAATATATTTTCTGTGAAAGGAGCTAAATAATTTCAAAGTAACAATTAACTTATAAGACCAAGGAAATGAAAAAGATCTAAAATAGTTCTCATATGCAATATAAAGTACATATCTTATTTGAATATGTAATAACTATGGATTAGTAAGATGCACTATGGCTCTTCTATGCATTGGAATATAAAACGCCTTTAAAAAGAAATGTCTATATTTATTAAGAAAGAAAACCATCAACATTTGGACAGAATAAAAGAAAAATGGGTAATATCATCCTGTCTGTAATATTTTTCAACAAAATATAGCCACATTACAATATACTTTACTAAAAAGATAGAACTATGGGCAATACAATGCTGATTGTAATTTTAGTTTGGAGAGATTTTATGCTATTTTTTCACCTTTTACATTTTATATATTTTAAGTTTTCTGTGAATTATATGTGTTAGCAAAAATATAGATCTAATTAGGACAATACTTTGGGAACATTGTATTTAAATAAAGCTATAGGTAAAGAAATTTTAGTATATCAAATAGGAAAGTCCCACCTAAACAGAAAGTAAATTAAGTGATTTCTAAGGATAATATGGGGAGCATGTATCCAGATGGATTTTTATTTACTCCAAATTGAAAACTCATTTTCTAAGAAACAGAAAATCTATTTACAGTAGTGTATACAGCATGTGCTACCATGTAGTGAGCTACAAGTAACAGGGAAGATATCTACCAATTTCTCTTGTCAGGAGAGACACTGAGGCAGTTTAGGACTGGGCAGTGCTTTTGCTTTGGGGATTTCGGGTAGTGGTAAGAGAATTTTACCTGAATTTTCCATGAACAACTGGATTTTCCATGAACAACAGTTTTGAGTTTCCTTGCATCACACCACAGCCGCAAATTTTATGACATCCAGTAACAAGAAAAAGAGAAAACTACCATGGAGAGCCACAATTCCATGAACAGGACACAGGACAAACCACAGCATCCAAATAGTAACATGTTAGGGAGAAGAAAGGAAAACAACACAGAAAATGAAAATTTATTCCACTGAAACCCTATCTCAAAAATTTTAAAAAAGAAATTATAAAAAGGATTAGGACTGTAGCTCAGTGGGAATTCCCTGGGTTCAATCCCTGGTACCACCACCAGCATCACCAATAAGCAAACAGACAAAAAACCAAATAGACCAAAGACTAAATAAAATGTTGAAAAAAAGAGTTCATATTTAAAAGTATAAAGACATTAACATTATCTATTACTTGAATAAAATTAAAATGATAAAATAAAAAGCCAATATTTTTCTTCATAATTTTTAAAACACACTACGCAAACCATCCAACTTCATCAAAACAGGTAAAAATTTCCAGTATCAATAAGCCATTGAAAATTAATATGCTATGAAACTTAGTACAATGAAACAATGCTGTATTATAGAAATAATAAATCTGCAACCATTTCCAGAAATATATTTATGTTTATAAACATATTTTATAAACTATCACAGAGACTATTAATATAAAAAATTTTTCTGTAGTTTTGGTTGTACATCATAAATGAGGTCAGTTAAATTCCTAAAAAGGTATAATCTTGTCAATAAGCACATGAAGTTCCCAGGCATAGCTGTAATCCCAGGACTTGAAAGGCTGAGCCAGAGGATTGTAGTGAATTGGAGAGTAGCTTAGACTACATAGTGTATTCAAGGTCAGGCCTGAACTGTGTAGTGAGACCCTGTCTCAAAGAACTAATAAGAAAAAAACACACACAAAGTTCAGACCAAGGATGCATAGCTAAACAGAGATGAGATATAAATTGATTCCAAAACAATTTTTAAAAGTCAGCATGAAGATTACACAATTCTAAAATAAAGAATTGTCTACTGTTGGAAACATGTAGGATTTAATTGTATTGGATTATATTTAATTTATATCTCCTGTTAGTTTAGTTTTGTATTCTTGAGAAAAATATTTAGCCTTTCTAAATTTAACCTCTGTACAATGAGGAATTTAGTTTTTACCTCATTAGACATTGAGCGATATTTAATGTGATTATGTAAATTACAGGCACTCTCACATCCCAATAAATGGGAAAAGTTATGAGTTTTATTAATTAAATATTCTGAAATGATGAATTCAGATTTTTATTGAAAATATAGAGAAGTTTAAATGCTAACAGCTGCAAGCTCCAGGAAAGCAAATATTCTGTCTTTTGTTGATTATTATATCTCTGTTCATTGTTTAATATAGAACTTTTACTTGGCAGGCACTCAGGAAAGATTTTTCAATAGTTGTTGGCTATATTATCTCAAGAAAAGGAAAGAGAAATGCTGAAACAAAATTCATTAATATATGTTTTGATATATTTCATATATTTAGAAATATAGTCACTAGTTTCTCAGGGAATTACTGAGTTACTGTAGAAGGCAAGTTAAATAATAGTAACATTGCTAGAAATCTTAGTTAAAATAATTTTAATTTATGCTATTCCTTTCCTTAGAATATTTTTGATATAATTAAAGAAAGCAGAATGCCTACGCTCCAAACTGATCTAACTCTCAGAACTTGTCAGTGGCAATTTCTCAAGATTCTAGCCTTACTTTTCTTAAAATTCCAATATGAAAGTATCGAATTTTAGTTTATTTTTTAAACTAAAGAGAATATGTCTTTTTAAAAAAATCTCAGTTCTATGTATTCCTTCTGCAAGTCCTATTATACTGATATTGTAACTTTTGGATGGATCCTCTGTATCTCTTAACATTTATTTTATACTTATCTCCCTGTTCCTTCGTACTATGATCTGAGAGAATTACCTGGTTTGATCTTTGAGCTTCGGGTTCCTATTTGGGTATGTCAATGTTGCTATTCAGTTTTGAAGTTTTTATTTTTATTATATTTTGTTTCCAAAATATCTCATCTTTTCTCTTTAAGAACTGCTTTTGCTTTATTTATTTATTTTTTTTTCTGGTACCAGGGATTGAACATAGGACCTTGCGCTTGCCAGGCAGACACAGTGCCGCTGAGCTATGTCCCTGGCCTGAGAGTATGTCTTTTTAATCTTGAAACATAGTATACCCTTCACAATTATAATAGAAACTTGGAAGCTATATGTGTATTTTTGACTTAAAGAATTAACATTTTATTGCTGATACTTTTAGAAAAACTCATAAAAAATAAATTAAAAGATACAAGGAACAAATGGGAAAATACTTTGCTACATAGATTTTAAGCAAGTGTCTTTTTGTTGTCTTTGTTTATGTTTTAGGTCTCAGAACCCAATAGGCATAGGTCATTATTCATGGGAAATTCACAGAATGAGAAAAGTAGTGGCCATTCACTTATGAAAAGAGGAGAGACCATATTCTTAGGACATCCAAAGCAAAACTAAAGTGAACCTTTAAAGATAATCTTTTGTTATCTCTGAACAAAAGTAAAAGTTTTAATGTTATACAGCCTTGGAGTAGGAGTGAGGAAATAGGCCTTTTCATACATCATTGGCAAAAACAGGACTTTTTGATGGACAAAATGGAATATAGATCAGAATGAAAATAGTTACAATATCTGACCTAAAAATTTCATTTCTAGGAATATTCCATAGAAAGAGCTCATGCATTTTTTTAAAGGAATGAAGGCCATTTGCCATGTTAAACTGGAAAACTATCCTATTTTTTAAAGTATAATTTTCTTTTATAATTTGAAATTTTCTTTTCTTTTTAGCAGCAAGCAAATTTACTAATTACCAACTGATGTTATTATTACATCAAATTTACTATTCTGCATTCATACAGTATCCTGAAAAGAATTAATATTTATGACATTCAATGTAAAAATTTTTTCAAGGAAAGAAATCTTTCCAACTGAAAACTAATTTAGAAACACATTGTTTCACCTGTTACACTCTAAAATTTATGTCACCTTTATTCAGAGAGAGATCTGAGGTGTTTTGAAAGCTTAGTAAAGAACATACAGAACATTTTCTCTTAAACTGAGTTGATTATTTCTTCAAAATTTTATAGATTTTCTTTCTATAATAGATAACTGATCAGGGAAGTTTTTAAATTGCCTACATTTTTATTCAAAAGTAACTAAGAATTATTTCTTTCCAGGCAAATGATGCTCTTATCAATGAACTTTGCATGATAATTCCTGAAATCAGTCTTTCCAAAAACTACTTGTATTGCTTTATGACTATGTAGTTTACCTGTTACAAAATTATTTGAAAATTACAAGTTAAAACATGTCTTAAATATTATATTTTAATGTACAAGCCATGAATTATATAAAAATTCTATAAAATCTCAAACATACAAAGTAAGCATCATCTTCAAAGTTAATATAATTTTATGGACACATGCTAATGCACAGTAACACAATATAATATAACATCAAATATATCCAGTTCTATAACAAAAAAATATTCAGTGATCTTATTTTGAAGGTTTTTGATGTAAAAAAATATTTTAAACTTTTTAGATCAGCACAAAGTGTAATATTTAGTGTTTGTGCTTCAGGATGGTAACTCTGCCTAATTCTCTTGCCCTAAGGCAGTCACACACCTTTTTGGTGCCTTCCAAAAGATGAGAAAGTGAGCCAGATTCCATTTCCCTTTTCTTCACTCTAGTTGTCTTACAACCCTGCTGGGAGCTCCTTTTTAAGCTAAGAAGGAATTAAGAATTGGTCTTTGTTTCTGTATGGATAGTTAATCCTCCTTAAATAAATTCCTCTGATCAACCCACTTCTAATTAGGTTTGAATCTTTCTTCCTGCTGAAGAACTTTTTCATGGAACATTGAAAATCTGGTGACTATTATACACAAAGAATAAACATCCAGTCTTGATGTAATTGGCATTACAAATAGCTTCCCTAATTAACGTAACACTAGTTTTTGAAAATAGCTCTTCAATGGGATATTTTTAAAACAAATTGAAGAAAATTTCAAGATTTTTTTTAACTGTTCTTTTCTTCATCTGTAAGAATGAAGCCTTATCTCTATGAAAAACTATCCCTTCATTAAGTATTCTAATGGGAAAGTAAGACCAATATAACATTTTATGGATAGGCATACTAGATGTGACCAAAATCCAGTTAGATGAATTCCAATTATTATTTTATCCAAAAGAATACTTAGATTTAAAATACTTGTATATAAAAGAGAATGTCTACACTTCTTTAAAGGAGGGAGCCAGTTATATAGTGCTGCAATCACACAAGATTTTTCAATGAAATGCTGTTAATCATGTACATTAATATCTGATGAAAGATATATTGATATTGTTTTTATAGTCATGATTTCTAACCCTGGATCTGTTAATTTTCTACAGTAGTCAGATATTATCTCTGTATTATAATTATTATTTTACTCAATAAATTCATTCAGCATATACTTATTAAATTGGCATACAGCTGAAGTGAAATAATTGTTAGTTTGTTGCTTTTTTCCTTGTAACTGTATGGCCCTTTCACTTTACAATCAAACACTATGTCATTCTTACTTTATTAATAATTTGGCTATAATAAACTAATTGCTTGACGATCTAAATGCATGAAAAGACTGTGAGTCCTTTAAGCATAGATACTGTGGCTTGTCACATCTTAACATCCTCGCTATAGGAACACAGGAAGTTGAATATATATTCTTACTGATCTGAAAAAAATTATGTTAATTGCCCAAGTCTGTCTCTCTCTTTCTTTCTTTCTTTCTTTCTTTCTTTCTTTCTTTCTTTCTTTCTTTCTTTCTTTCTTTCTTTCTTTCTTTCTTTCTTCTTTCTTTCTTTCTTTCTCCCCCCTTCTCTTTCTTTCTTTCTTTTTAATTTATCTACACAACCACCCTTCTTTCTTCCCACAGAACCCTGCTTTTTTTGGACAAAAATTACCTGGCTGCAGACTCCAAACCAATTATGCTGGCACCATTGGCAGTGGTTGCTGGAAGGATATGACCTGGACTCATTTCTTGTCAGTGAGATGTCGGGGAAGTCTCTGGAGAAGGGGCTCTGGGAAAGAAAAGAGGCCAGTGCAATGAAAGCCCTCTAACCTCTCTTTTTCTCTCCTTAGTTAAGCGGCAACGAGGTCATTCATAAAGTGCAATATCGATCTTCTGAGCATGACAGAGGACATTGCTGACATTACATTGCATTACTTTTTTCCCTTAGATACCTCAGGGATACCTCACATTCAATGTACACAAAACTAAGTGTTCATCCTTCCTACCTAGGGCTACATTTCCTACAGTTTAATTTCCTGCTGGATGGAAACAGGAGCATCACAGACATCACCCTCTGAGTAATCTTCATCAACTTCTCAGGATTCTGCTTCTTGAATTCCTATCGAACATGATTCCTGTTTTCTATTCCAACAGTAGATCGTTTTGTAGATGATCATGATTATGTTTACTTCTTTTCCAAATCATGCTTCCCATAAGGCCTTCCTTTACCTGTACAGGCATTTTCTCTCTGCCTAAAATCCATATTCATCTTCTGAAAGAACTGACCAATGAAGGCATCTGGACCTTGGCTTTTCCTAATGAAAAGATTTTTAATTATTAAATCAATTCTTTGTTTTTCATCTATTTTGATTTTTTGTCCTGAGTCATTGTTGATAATTTATGATTTTCTAGAAATTTAATATTTTTTAAAGTATCTAACTTATTGACACAATAATCACTGAATTTCTGTAGGCTCAATAAGGAAGTGTTTGGTTTCATTCTTGTGATTAATAATCTTCCTCCATTTCATGGTAAGTTTTTTTGAAAATTTGTTGATTATGTTGATGTTTTGCCCAAAAGACCACCTTTGGCTTTATTTAATCTTATTTTATTTTTTCTCTTTCCCATTTAATTCATACCCATCATAACTTTTATTATTTTTTCTGTTTAATTTGATTTCATTTTCTCTTCTTTTTTTAGTTTCTTATAGTATAAATTTGAATTATTGATTTGAGATCTTTTTCTCCTTTGATTCATGCTATTCAATAACTGAAATACAACAGAATTTAGTAAATATGTTCTTATAATGTTGTATAAAACTGATTTTAAGACAGATTTTCAGTATTTCATAAACTTAATGAAATGTTTATCCACTTTCTTGAAAATATTTTGAAATTTCTAGCTGTTAATTGCAAATAACATAAAGAAATTCTTGAATTTTTGCACATAACTGTTTTCTAGTAGCTAATATAAGCATAAACATTTAAGAATGAAAATATATAAAAATATCAGAATATTAAACTGATATTTAAAATATTATTTTAAAGAGGGTACTATATAAGTACTATTTTTTAAAATTCTAATTGTAAGTTTTTGAGCAATTGTGTCGAGTTCCAAAACTATCTTCAATGATTTATTTGAACGTCTCACAGCCATTAGAAAAGTCATTGATTTATTCTTTTTTTTTTTTTTTTGGTACTGGAGATTGAACTCAGGTCCTTCTGCTTGAGAGCTAGGTGCTGGAACCACTGAGCTACATCCCTGCCCCTGGCCCCTGATTTATTCTTTTGAAACGTGTCTACTATTGAATTTCTCCAGTAAAGTTTTCATTTCAGTTATTTTACTTTGAAACTCCAGAGTTTCCACTTCTTTTAAATATATTAAATTCTGTGTGTTTATTAATAGTATTTGATGAAATATTTTTCTAAAACCTTCTTATGTATAGTTTCCTTTAGTTTGGGGAACATATCTATAAACATATGTAAATGTCTCATAATTTCCTGTTAAAATTAAGCATTTTAGATTATTTACTGTGACACTTCTGAACACCCCAATTGAGTTCATTTTTTGTTTGTGTGGTCAGTTGAGTGTCAATTTTTTAGAAACTTAGTTCGATCTAATTCTATGAACTAATACATCCTTCTGTAATGCACAGTCTGATGTCTCTGCTAGGTGTTCTTTTTTTCTTTAAACGTATCTATCTAGAGATTGCTCTTTAGTTAACACAAGTCTCTAGTCACTTATTGGCCAGAGGTTGTAGTGAAGCCACCTTAGCTTTCACAGTTCACACAGTTTACTGATTGAGCCATATTCTGCCAGGAACAAGGCTTGATCCTCAACCAATGGCACAGTTGGGTGGGTGTGGAAACTGTAGGACATGGTACTCAGTGGAGGAAAGTTAGGAGCTAGGTCATTGGGGAACACCTCTGTCTCTGTCTGTCTGTCTGTCTGTCATCTCTCTCACTCTCTCTTCAGCTACTATGAGGTGGGTGCCTTCTTTGCCACCATCCTTCACCACACACGCTGTCCATGACATATTACCTTGCCACAGCTCCAAAAGCAACAGGCCAACTGATTATGCACTAAAATTTCCAAAGCTGAGCCAAAATGTTTGCTCATTTTAAATTGGTTACATCAAGTATTTTGTTAAAATGATAGCTGATTAACAAAAGGAGTAAGAGGAGAGTGAGGTTGTAGTTTAAATACAAGAATCTGTCCTTAGCAAGATTTGTTTGAATATTTAACCATTTATATAGATTCCAGAAATTTTTAGTTAAACATAATTTGAATCAATTAAAGAGTTATTTTAGAAACACACTCTGCTATGTGCTATTTATTATAGGTAAGATTTATACTAAAGACTATGTATATATTATTTGCTATCATTTACACTATTTTTAGCTCTGATTTTTTTTTATTATATACATATTTTGCAATCCAAAATAGTATAAAACTACAAAACAAAAACCTTCAAATTAATTTTCTTTTGAAATATTTTCTTTTTTTATTTTCGAGACAGATTCTCACTATGTAGTTAGTTCAGCCTGGCCTTGAAATCACTAATTAGCCTAGGCTGGCCTCAAACGTACAGCAATCTTCCTGACTCAGCCTCCAGAGTGCTGGGATTGCAAGTGTGTACCACTAGGCCTGCAGATTAATTTTCCATGGTTATTATAAAATGCTTCTAGTTGATTTCAGTAATTGATTAAGAAAGCTGCTGTGTATTTGAAGATACTTATAGTAATGTTATTTTATGCATGTGTATGTGTAGGACTTGATATAGGACAAAGTTTATATTCATGATGCATGAGCGAGGTGGTATCACGTTTCCCTTTTATCCCTTTTATTTTATTTTTAGATAAAAGGATTTCTCTCAAGGACCCGAGTTCGATCGCCGGTACCAAAAGAAAACAAAGGATTTCTATATTTCTAGCAGTGTGGGTCATAACATTGATCAATATGACACCATTTGTAATTTTGGTAATCCAGAAACAAATTGAAGTTTTCAAATTTTAAACTACATGCATATCCATAGCTCCCAACCCTTACAAACACATGTAAATATATTAACATGCACAGAAATCATATATGCATAGTGTACAAACTACCTCTGTATTCTAAGTTTTAAAGGTTAAGTCAGCAGGAAATTAGATGAGTGGAAAATATGCATGGCATGGGAAGAGGGAGGACAGCTGTTGGCCCTTTGGTATATGATGAATGCCTTCATTTACAATGTATTTTCCTTTGAAATTTTCTCCAAAAACTTGAACTTGATTTTTTGGACATAGGGACAGTGTCTCATTCACCTCTGTATCCATAACTCCAGTAAAAGATATTCATGGTCTGTAAGTGTTCTGAAATTATTTTAAAGGATTTTCTGGTAATGAGTTATGCTAAACTTGAAAATGTTTGACATTAAAAAATTAAATACATCCAGTTTCTCTTCATAGTAAGCTTTTTACAGAAGTACTAGAAAACATAGTTCTTGTGCATATTTGGACCTTACATTGTCAATGTTAAAAATAAGTGATGGAAAATCATGTTCTTTATTCATTAATGGTACAGCATTTGAGTAATATACTTGGTGTGCATTGTTTATAATCTACTTACTATTTTATTTTCATTAAATAATAATATATAAAATATGAGTACCTATAGTGAAAAAAAACCCTTCAAATATAATAAAACAGCAGGTGTGGATGTTTTGAAATAAGTTCACCAATTGAAGTGCCTAGAAATTGTCTCTCCTGAAGCTGTTTGCTAACATGACTCTTTCTAAGGTGAACTAAGGTTGAATGCTAAGAAGAAAAGCAAAAGAGAAAAGGAAGAGATTGTTTTCAATAAATCATAGTTTGATTTAAAAGAATTCTTTTGTTCTTAAATATAAAGCTTCTCAGAGTTAATACAAAGGTAGTTTTAAGTTTCATTTTCCAAGAGATATTCACAAATTGGTAATAGCATAAATTTTTTAAACAAAATTACTTGGGTATAAATGTTACACTCATATTCTTTTCTCTCTTCTAGAAATTCATTATCAAAATGTTTTCCTAAGAGTACACTATGAAGAATGATGGTTTTAAATGAATGTTTTCCTTTAAAAAAACCAATCGTCTGCACAGCGTATACATTTACCAAATGGAATTAGAAATTAATGTACATTATTAAAACAATTTTAGTAGAAAAATATTTAGAGGGGTTTTTGGGTGGTCATGTATCCCCAGCCCTTTCTATCAATTTGTATATGTATGTAAATATTTTTGTTTTCAAACAAAGCCTCACTAAGTAGCTAAGGCTGCCCTTGAACCTACAATCCTTCTGCCTCATCCTCCCAACTAGCTATAACCACAGGGATCCACCACCACACCCAGAAGAAACATGTTCATGTTTGTATTAAATTTTGAAACTAAAACTCATCCAAATAAGTGAATTGAGTGATTAATGATACAGTATGATTCACTAAAAGAAATCACTAAATAATATCATATACTGTGTTTATGACATTACAAGAATCCAATCAATTTAACAGATTTAGACTGTTTCCATCTCAAATTGTACAAATAATACTAGATTGGAAGAGAAAAAGGGTGGGAACAGTGTTAGTGTTTGTACTTTCCTACATTATGAAGATCAGATAACTTTAAGAGCTAAAGAAATAAATTCCATTTGTTTTATTTATTAAGCAGTTTTTCAGTTGTGATTCCTTATTCCTTCTTCCTCTAAAAAAAGAGAAATTAATACAGGTTACCCTTAAAGCTATTAGTCAAGTGACCTAGTTTCACTTATCCCTTTTCTGGGTTGGGCCAGTGCTGATTTTTCCCAGATGACCACATTTTCTTTTATTCCCATACAGGCATTCCTAGAGTTTTAAAAAGAAAGTGTGGAGTTCCTCCAAAATCTGTAGTCAGAACACAAATATTTTTAAATATCTCCTTCACAGACTGCTACAACAATCATGAATAACACTAGGAATTTTCATAAAGACAAAACTTTTAAAAGATTGTTAATAAGAATTTGAAAAAGTATTATATCCATATTCTGTCATATAACAATCATTTATACACAATTTTAATGATTTCAAGTATTTTTTTTCTATGATTTTAAAAGCCTAGGTCTATTGCTGGTGAAACAATCATTATCAAGATTTAATGATAAAGACATTTTAATGCCCAAATGATGGAGGCATAGGAAAATTATTTTGGGAAGGATAAAAAAATCCTTATTTACAGAAAATAAAGCCTTTAAGATATATACATCATTTGTAATTTATGTTATATTTGATTTTAGTGTTCAGATATCTAGGACTTTTGAGGGATTTTTTTGTTCTTAAAGGAAAAAATAGAAACAGAAGAGGGCTTTACCTAATGAATAATCATTGAGCTTAAAATACTATCAATATACACTAATTTCACACACATATATAATTTGCAATAGCTGTTTTTTTGTCCCTTTGCCATTATTTTTATTGTAAAAATGTAATGATAAATATAATTGTTTATTTACATTAGTGAGCCTTCAGCTGAGACTGAGACTAAATTACAGATGGAACTAATGCTACCTGGAGAAGATAAAATGAGTATTGTGATTTCTACATTTTTCCACAATGGATTGATGATGAAAATCCTTTTTTGTAAGAAAGATGGATGTTATTTGCTTTATTTTGGGTGAAACCATATACTTGTTTTAATCAAAGATCAAATACATGTTGAAAAGTGTTTGTTAATGACTGAATTGTAATATTATCTTATAAATGTATCCATAAAGTCACATTTTCATACCATGTTATAATTTTCATAAATATTTCCTCACGTATTTCAAGGATACTTTAAAAACAGCTCTGCCTTCTCCCTACATTCGATATTTTCCATTACTGATACTAAAAACATTTTTAATTTTTATGACAATAATTTGTAGTCAGCAAGTATCTATTTATCAATTGTGATCTGATATCTCTGGGAAAAAAATTTAACTCTGTCTCCCAGTAGTGACTTCTGTAATATAAGACTTGCACGATCCCTGACACTGTAGCTAGATGTATGAGGAAAATTGATAGCCTATTTCTGGGCTCTGATGGAGCACTCTCCCATCACAGAAGAACTGTAAATAATTCTGAGTACTATATTATGAGTAATGTCAGAAACATATTTCATTGGACTGGTAACACTCAGCAGAGTGCACTGATACAATGAAAATGGTTTTGCTGTCGCCCTGACGTATGTAGAGGCAGAAACAAAGTGTTTATGGGGTCATTGCATCCGTGAACAGATTGCACTCCACCTTTGAGTACTAAAATCTCATCAAATTCTCAAGAATGCAGACTCTGCTACTGGACAGATACACAGCCTGAGCAGAAGGGTGACTTGAGTTTTTCTAAACGACTGGATGTGGAAGGGGAAATTCTCAGTGTTTCCTAGTGGATTCATCCAGCGTCAGGATGGGGAGCAATCTTATGACGTTTCATTTGCCTAGGTAAGCTGTATGGGAGTTAAAAAAAAATACTACACTTTTATTCCGAATATAGCACCCGCTTTCTCTACGGATGCATAAGGCCTCTTCCCAAAGAAAGAGCTTGGGCCTAGGGATATTGGGGAGTTGTGAACTTTGGAGACATCTTGTTTTTTCATGATTCTTGTGCTTTAACATTAAGACTTTTAGAGCGGTTGGGATGTATATCTCCAGTACTATTGTATGTAAGTCTTTTTAGTAAATAAGTAAATGACTGTTACGCAGAGTAACTAGGATCACAAGGAAGGAGGAAACAACCAGTAGCTGGGCCCCAGGAAAGTAGACTTCAGGCTTGGAAAGATGTGAGGTGGTGGTTGCTGAACCACATAAAATCCAACTGGAGGGAAAAGATGCCCCTCCCTCTGAAAAGGCAGTTTGAACACTGTGACAGGAAGAGACCAGCCACATGAGGTTTCACAGAAGCAGAGGCCTGGAAGTGATTGTCACTTCTCATCTCAGTGTAGACCCTGTGCACCTGCTAAGAAGCATTTAGAGTGTATGCTGCAGTGCAGGGATGTGCTGGCCATGCCTCCGAGAGCACAGGCTGGTGATTTCTATAAAAGAGGCACAGAAGCTACATCTGTCCATGGACTAGATAAGCAAGAGACGTGGAAAGCAACACAAATTCTTCCTGTGCCCTCTTTTCCAGGTGCAAAAATAGTGAGATATGGGGTGTGAATCTAACAACTGTATCTGGCAATGTCTGTGATCGTGGAGGGGTCAAACTCAACCTACAGACTGCACTAGATGATTTCGCCTACTTGGAGAGAGGCTGATGTCCAACAATAGAAGTCCTGGGGAAATAATAGTCATTATAGGTACCCTCATAAGAAGAATATTTGGCATTTGCCTTGGTTTTTTTTTCCCTTATCTTTTATCATGTGCGTGTGTGTGTGTGTGTGTGTGCATACATTTTCTATCTTGCTTTTTCTTCAGTAGTATTTTATCTTTCTTATCATGTTTTTCCATATTAATAATTATTTTTAGGGTTATCTGATTTTTTTCTCTTAGTTCACTAATTGGAATTAATCTCCCTATCTCTTCTCTTTGCATTTATATTTATTTTCCTTCTTTCTTTCCAACCTACTCTGTCTCTCCTTCCTCACCCTTCTTTCTTCTATATTCATAGAATTAATATTGATTGGGATATGATTAAAACCTAACTCTTATGTAGCTCATTCTACATTACTATTCTCCCTTTCTTTCCTGGGTTTTAAAAAAAGTTGTTATATATTAATGTCTGGCTGGCTTTTTATAGATAATGTTCCTGGAAGCTGTTCTATGCTCTGAAGGCAATGCTTGGGATTAAACTTCACAGTTGAACCTAGTTGAGTGGGTGGTTTCACATTTTGACATATAAATACCTCAGGGCATATCCAAAGAAAAAGCTGCTTACTAAAAAGACTCAGACACAAGAGTGCTAGAGATATACATCCCAACTTCTCTGAAAGTCTTAAAAGAAAAGCATAATCATGAAAAATGAAGGTAACAAAATGTCTCTAAAATTCACAAGTTCCTCAAAACTTATTCAACAGATAATGAAGTGCATGAAATGCTAACCAATTTTTAAAATTGATAGTTGTATTGATCCATTAACTCAAAAAAGATACAAATGGGGCTGGGGATTTAGCTCAGTTGTGCCACACCTGCCTCACAAGCATAAGGTCCTGAGTTCAATCCCTGGTAACAACAACAACAAAAAAATACAAATAAGCAGCTTAGTGAAAAAGAAGGCCAAAGCAGGACATAAAATACCAGTTCAGTAAAGACAGAGATTCCAAAAAGCACCAAATAAATATCCTGGAAATGAAAACCTCAATTACTCAAATAGAAAGTCAATTGACAGTCTCAGCAGCAGGTTAAATAAAAAAGAAAGAATACCAGGGCTTGAGTACAGGGTGGATGTATTAGAATATTCAGATGGAAATAAATGAATACAAATAAGAACCTCTGAACAGATATTCAACAGATTTAATAATATATTTCAGAATAATCACTGCAAAAATTATTGAAAAAATTAGGAGGTTTAAAAATTCTTCGAAGCAAATGATAATAGAAATACAACATACCTAATTCTATGGAACACATGAAAGCAGTTCTAAAAGGGAAGTTTATAGCTGAGTGCCTACATTAGAAAAACAGTGATCTCAAATAAATAACCTAATGGTAAATCTCAAAGTCATAGAAAGACAAGAACAAACCAAACCCCAAACCACCAGTGGAAGCAAAGGACAAAGATCAGAGCTAAAGGGCCAGGGATTTAGCTCAGTGGTGCTCTGCCTGCATGGCAAGTACAAGGTCCTGCCTGAGTTTGATTCCCGGTACCAAAAAAAAAAAAAAAAAATCCTTGCTAATGTGAATAAAGTATAGATTAAAAGAAAAATAGAAAGGATCAATGAATCAAACCATTGGTTATTTTAAAATATCTATACAATAGTACCTCGGAAATACAGAACACTTCTCTTTGCAGACAATCTAGCTTGTGAACAAAAGAGTTCAGCAAAATTTTGCTTCTGTTCACAAACTCCGCATCAGGTGGCAAATATGACCATGGCCACCTTCCCCACTCAAACACCAACACAGCCATCTTCCCCAAAATCATAAAACAAATTATATTTGTAAACCAAGGTACCATTGTATATATTAGAGATGACAGGAAAGTAGTGATGAGGGGATTAAGGGAGAAGGGTAATGGGATGAAAATAATTAAAATAAGGTATATGCATGTACCAACAGGTGAAAACATAACTCACTTGTTATTATTGATAAGCACTAATAAAATGAATTAACTGCCATAAAAATATTTTGTTGATTCTAAGTAAATACAGATTTTAAAAAACAGAAAAATTTAGAGAACATTGGCTTGATTGGATGAATGTATATTTTACTGACTGAACAGCAGAAAGAATTTTGTCAAAAGGTTCTAAGCTATAGACATGGAATGATGGGTGAAGAAAGATACAACTATAAGCTCTACCTTTCACACCTTGAAATTATTTCGTCTGGTCAGATCCAGTTGTATCCACTCAGGACTGCATGTGCCCCCACAACAAGGGACATATTTCCATAAGAATTCACTTTCTCTCAGTTTGTGCTCATAAGGAAATGATGGACTGGATATTGTCTTCACCATCTGTGATCAAATGAGGATTGACTGGAGCAATGCCCACATTGTGTAGTTATTGAAATTATCCTATTCCATTTGTTTAACCCGTGCCTGGAAGATAAAGCAACTCTGAGAAGGCTAGATCTGTTCTATGGGAAGTTGTGAGCCTCAATAACAGATTCCACTCATGGAAATTGAAGCTGGCCTACAGTATTAAATGAAAGAAAGGTCATGAATGAATTATAGCAGCTGTGATCATTTAAACTGGTAACAATGTCTGAAAATAAGAGCATCTAAGATCAGAAGACTAATTTTCTTAGCTGTTCTTTCCAAACATAGTTCAAGTTGTGGTTTCTGCTAGAAGAAATCCCTAGTTTTGTTTTCTTTTGAGGAGTATATTTGAATTCATTCAAATCTTCAGCTAAAATTACTGAAGAATTCTGTTTGGATGATTTGAGAAGATATTAACCAGCATGCTTTGATGATGATAATTACTGTGGCTAAGAAGTCCCTAAATAGTAGTTTAGAATTACTGTTTGGATTGTATATTTTGTTGTGTTCTCATCTGGATTTTTTTTTTTAACCTTCACAGTGAACTCCTGGCAAATGGTGATTGGTGAATCTATCATGTTGCTGAAAACGTGGATGTTACCTCTTAAGGTAACTACCTGATAAATACCTGTAGTATGAAGGGTGGGATAATACTATCATCTGCTCTACATGATTTTGTAACATTATTGCATGTGAATGAATATAAAATCCTACACAAACAAGAGTTCAAATTTTGTATATTATAGAAGCTCATGTTGTTTGTGGACTGTTTTCTGTCCCTGTCACTGGGGTGCATCTAGGGAAGGTTGATAGCTTGGTGCATATAGAAGCCTGGTTCTATTTTCCCACTCTGGAACATACAGGTCTGATCCCCTGACTCTAAGTAGACAATTCTGAATAGACCAGTCATAGGAATTCCCAGGAAAGGGACATTGCTCATTCAATAAAAACCAGTATCTTGATATCAAGGAAGAAATGAGGAACAGTATTCAACAGACAAGAGAATCTGTGACAGAGAATCTGGGAGAATGGAAAGCAGGGCACAGGGAGAATATCTTCTCCAATAAGAAAAAAGAAAGCAAATAAAGAACATTTTAGAGTAGAATTTAATATTGAAATAAAAGATACACCATAAATAATAGTGAAGAGAAATAAAAAATAAGAAATTCAAATGCCTGGAAACCAGAGTCAAGAAAACCGATAAGCAATGCACTGTGCTTACCTGTTCCAGAGAGAATAACCAAGGCAACAAAGGAAAAACTGAATTTCAAGAAAAGCATCTGAAGGAGAACTCTAGAAGTCAGCAAGGAAGTACTGCAACCCCTACATAGCACAGAATCATAAAGGCCTCATAGAGAAAGGAACAGAGAAAATTGTGACTTCACTCTTAGATTCTGGTGGGAGTGACTGTGTTTTACAGGGCAAAGGTAGTCAGGACAATGTCAGATATCCTTCGTAATAGCAGAGTGGTAGCCCTAACAACAGAATTCTACAGTCCTCACAAGTTTTAAGTCCAGTTTGGGGAGCTCACCATATGTTTTCTTCTAAAGAAGGAACTCACAGTGGGCCCCCCATCCCCAGAACTTGGGCTGGTACAACAGCCACTGCTACATGAAAATAAATAAATAAATAAATAAATAAATACTTCTACAAGATATATGGGATGTCATTAAATATTCACTTTGTGGGGAAAAAGCCGATAGATAAGAACATTATATCCCACAAATTTATTTCTCAGAAATAAAAAATGAAGTCCCTGTGAGAGAAGAATAATGTGAAGGAATTCCTTATCACCACATCAGCCCTACAGAAATTCTATAGGACATATTATACTAGAAACACAAGGATGATAACTATCATCATGAAAACACAAAATATGTAAAACTTGCTAGAAGGACAGACATATGAAAAAGAAAAAGAATCAAAATATAGCATGACAGAAAATTACAAATTGCAAATAAGTAATAAAAAGTAAAAAGGAACAAGTAATATTTAAAATAAGCAAAAAACAGAAGAATGACAGTAATAAGTTCATAGATATCAATAATAATCCAAATGTAAATTGATTAAACTCACCAATGAAAAACATAGACTGGCCAAATGGATAAAAAAATCCCATGATCAAATATATACATTCTACAAGAAACTTATTTTACTACTAAGGATATCTATAAGGTGAAGGATTGGAAAAATATATACATTGCACATGGGCAAAAAATCTAAACAGGTGTAGCTATACTCATATAAAATAAAATATTCTTTAAAATTAATACTGTAAAAACAGACCAAGAAGTCATATATTGATATAAGGGTCAATTCAGTAAGAGGTAACAACTGTCAATATATGCACTTAATGAAGCAGTTAAATATATAAGGCAGATAGTATTAACTATGAAGGTAGACTCTCATACCATAATAGTTGGAATTTATTTTAGTTGTTTTTTTCTTTTGAGACAGGATTTCACTGTGTAGTTGAGGCTGGCCTTGGGCTCACTATAGTGCCCAGGGTGGCCTTGAACTTGTGATGATTTTCATGCCTCAACCTCGCAAGTTCTGGGATTACAGGCATGCACTAAGGATTAAAAATAGACCCATATCTTTTACCATGCACTAACTTAATATCAAAATGGATCAAAGATCTAAATATTAAAACAGAAACACTAAATCTACTGGAAGAGAGAATAGAGGTTCTACCTTTGAGAGGTAGAACTCTCAAAGACACTGGCAAAGATTTTATGAAAAAATCCCAATTTCACAGGAACTATCACAAAAAATAAACAATTTGGATCACATCTTATTAAAATGCTTGTGCACAGCAAGAGAAACCATTAACAGAGTGAAAAGAAAACCCACAGTGTAGGAAAAAAAATTTTTCCAGCTATTCCTCACACAAAGGACTATTATCTAGTATATATGAAGAACTAAAAAAAAATCAGACCCCCAAATTTAAAGACTCAATCCTAAAAATGGCATCTTAAATGAATAGACACTTCTCAGGTAAAGCAGAAACACCAAATAAATATATATAAAAAAATGTTCAACATCACTGGTCATTCATGAGATGCAAATTAAAACAATTCTGAAATTCCATCTCATTCCAGAAAGAATGACTGTTATCAAGAAATCAACCAATAACAAATGTTGGAGGGGCTGTGGGCTGTTGGTGGGAGTGTAGACTGGTGCAACCATTGTGGAAATCAATGTTGACATTCCTCAAAAAACTAAAACTGGAGGCTCCATTTGACCCAGCTATTCCCCTCCTTGATATTTTCCCAAAAGAATTTAAAGGCTCTTACCATAGGGATATATGCACACCTATGTTTATAGCAGCACAGTTTCTAATAGTTAAATCTTAGAAATAGACCAAATGCCCAACAACTGACCAATGGATATAGATTTTTTTTTGTATAATGGAGTACTACTCTGCCATAAAGAAGGATGAGCTTGAGCCATTTATAGCTAAATGGATGCACCTTGAAACCATAATCTTCAGTGAATTAATATGAACACACATGTTTAAATACCACATTGTTTCTCTGATGTGAGAAACTGAAAGTGGAAATAAGGACTAAAATGTATAATAGATATTGGGAAATGGGAAGACAATATTCAAATGGGAAGGTGAACAAGGGAGCAGGGAAGGAGAATGGAAGAAAGAGACAAGAAAAAGAAGTAAAACCAGAAGGAAAAATGGAAACAAAGCTTTTGTATATAGGGAGAAGATGGAGGCTTGAGGGAAGGGGAGAATAGGAAAAAATAAGAGGCAGGACATATCATGTACAAGTGTATATTTCCTATGATGAATGTTATCATTATGTATATCTAAAATGTACCAATAAATGTTTGCTTTTAAAAAAGGAAAATAGTAAAAAAACAGTTCAATGCTCCACTCTCATCAATGGACAGACCACTGAGGTAGAAAATCAACAATTACAAAAACAAAACCAGAGTTGAGCCATGTTATGGAGCAGATGGACCTAACAGACACAGAACATTTCTTTTAACATCACTAGGATGAATGCCCATTCTCTCATCAGTACATGGACTGTTCTCTATCACAGATCATGTCTTAAGATATAAATTATGTTTCAATGAGGTAAAAAATTAATTCACTGTGTATCATCTCAGGCTATAATAGAGTAAAACTACAAAGTCCTAAGAATAATATAAACTATAAAAATACATAGAAATTGAATAATATGCCTCCAAATTGGCAAGGAGTGATTGAAAAGAAAACCAAAAACTTCTTGAAACCGTTGAAAATGCCAACAAAACATATTAAAATCTGTTGGATACAGCAAAAGCAGAATTAAGAGTGAAGTTTATAACAGTAAATGCATGCATAGAAAACAGTTCAGATAACTCAACAATGAACCTCAAGGATTTAGGAAAGCAAGAACAAAACAACCCAAAATTAGTGCAAGGAAAGAAGTACAAAGATCAGAGAGAAGTAAATAAAATCAAAGGTTAAAAAGTATAAAGGATCAATGAAACAAAGAATTATTTTTAAAAAGGTAAACAAAATAGGTAAATCTTTAACTAGAGTAATCAAGAACAATAGAGAAAAGTAAAGCCAGATAAGGAAAAGCAGACATTACATTTGATATTACAGCAATACAATGAATCACAAGAAATGACTCTGAACATTTGCATGCCCACAAATTTAAAAACTTAGAAAAAAAATGTGTAAATTCTTAGAAACAGTCAACTTCTCAAGGTAGAATGAAGAAAAATAGAGTCTCAACAAGTAATATAATATTAGACCATTGGAAACAGTGCAGATGCCCATCAATGGATAAAGGAATAAAGAAAATGTGGTTTTTATGTACTATTTTTATGTACTATTCTGCCATAAAGAAGGTTTAACTTCAGACAAGTTTAACCTCTGGAAGATTTCTCTGTTGATTATGCCCAAATCAGGTTGTAAACAGTGCAGGCTGTAAGGAATTAACCCCACAATTGGCTCGTTTAAAGAAGTGAGTCTAGCCGGGGATTTAGTGATTCCCAGTTAAAAAAAAAAAATTTAAAAGAAGTGAGTCGGACTGAAGCCTACATGACTCATGAGAGCACATCAAATGACGTGCAGGTTAGCACAACCTCTCCTGCCAATGGCCACAGAAGAGGCCAGAGAAATGGCCCACAAAGCTGTGGGGCTTGATGTGAGATAACAGAGCAGCCAAGGTCAGGGTGACTCACACCCAAACCCAAATTCCATTCCCAAAATTAAAACCTTCTTAACTAGCAAGACAAGGTTAATTGTTAACCACAACCTATATCTGGTTTGTTCTGTTCCTAACACAAGAATAATTTGTCTCTTCTTTTATAAACTTTGCCTGCGTCAGCAACAAATCCCTAGAAACCACATGTTGCCCCTTTACCCCAACTTAACAATGATTGTGTCACCAATAAATATTGGTGGTTATGGATGGCCAGGGTCTTTGCTGCTTACTCAGCATTGACCATCCCAGTTCCCTGTTTCTCACTTTAATTCTGTCTCTTAGTCTTTCTTCTCACCTTGTGTCATAGCATTGAACAGGAGATCAAGGTCCACTGCAGGGATTCCTGATAAAACATTTTTCAGTTAATGGATGCACCTTGAGACCATACTTTTAACTGAAATAAATCAGGCACACATGTTTAAACATGGCACTATTTCTCTTGTGTGAGAAACCAAAAGAGTAAATAAGGAGCAAAATGGAGGACACATATTAGGGAGTAGGAAGAAAATGTTCACATAAGAAGGGAAACAAGTAAGGAGGTAGCAGAAATGGAAGGAAAGGAAAAGGAACAAAGAGAATAGAAGGAAAAATGGAAACAAAGCTTTTGTAAATAACAAGGGGAAGAATGGTTGAAGGGAGTGGAAGGAAATCAGACAAAAAGAAAAATCAAGATATTTTATGTACGAGTACAACTCCCTATTTTGAATCTGATCATTATGTAAAGCAAAAGTGTAACAATAAAACTAATTTAAAAATATTGGACCAATCACTGTTTCCTATCAAAGAAAAGTCCAGTACCTACATGGCTTTACATAAGAATTATGACTAGACATTTAAAGATCTAATTCTAGTTATTTGTAAATTAGTTCAAAAATTTGAAATGGAAGGAAGTATGCCGAATTTCTTTTACAATATTAACATTACTATTATACCAATACCAGGCAAAGATATAACACCACCACTACCAATATATCCTCGGTTAATATAGATGCAAAAGTTCTCAACAAAATAGTAATAAACTGAATTCAACAGTACATGATGAAGATCATATACTATGATTAAGTGGAATTCATACAAAGGATGCAAGATTGTTTTAACACTCACAAATCAATAAATACAGTGTAACAAATCTACAGAATGAAAGAAAAAAACTTGATGTTAATAGATGCAAAAATATATTCAATAAGATTCGAGATCCCTCCATGATAAAGACTCAACAAACTAGGTATAAAAGGAGCATTTCTCAAAGTAATATAAGCTATATAAGAAAACCACACAGCCAATACACTACTGAACACTTTCTACTTTTCCTCTAAGATCTGGTAGAAGACAAAGTTGGCACCTTACTGCTCTTGTCTAAAGTATTACTAGAAGTTGTACTAAGAGCTATTAGACAAGAAAAAGTATAGCCTAATTGGAAAGAATGCCAGATTATTCATATTTCAAGATGATTTTATTCATAGAAAAAAAATCACTCCATCAAAAAGTTGTTATAACTGATAAATAACTTAGGAAATCCACAATGTTGCATTCTAATACTATAGAATATCAATATACTTAACCTGTTTAGCTAATCTTCAAATTTCAGATTACTATCTTGAAGTATTTTTAAAAATCTGTATGAAAAATAAATAGAATTGATCTACAATAAATTTAGAATTACTATTAAATTTCTTGATATAATTGTGGTTCTGTAATCTGGTAGTTTTAATCTAAAATTTTTCCTCTTCTAAACTACAGTTTCATATAGGAAAAGTTTATCACACATTTCTGGTTTCTTAATTTTTTTTTTTTTTTTGGTACTGGGGATCAAACTCTAGTTTCTTAATTTTAAGAGTATATTCTTAGAAGTTCAATGTCTCTGGAAGTGAAAATATCATCTTTCACTTAGTTTAAATAACTATAGAAGAATTGTAAGACTAAGTTATGTATGTATGCTACATTCTGGGAAAAAAGACAAGCCAAGCAACTTGAAACAGGAAGATAAAAATAAACACATGGCACCAGACAGACTTATTGGGAAGCCATTGAATGAGGGCAGATATACTAGAACATATGGCAGAGGACACATGTGCTTATTTGGTTGTAAGCAAAGTCTTTAAAACCATGAAATAAGAGAGATAAGAAAGTAACACTACTAATCTTGCTATCATGCCTCTGTTTTTGATATACTATTAGTAGGAAGAAAATGTCCAAATGGCAGGGAGAACAAAGGAGGAGGAGGGTGGAAGGAAGGAAAGGAAGAAAAATAGAACACAAGGAAAAATGGAAACAAAACTTTTGTAAATCAGGAGGGGAAGAGGGATTGAAGGGAGGGGAGGGGACTGGGAACAAAAGAAGAATCAAGATATGTCATGTACAGGTACAAATTCCCTACAATGGATGAATCCAATCATTATGTATATAAAAATATACCAATAAATTAATTTTAAAAGGAGAAAAAATCAAGATTCTGAAAGATCTTGAAAGGGTATAAGAGCATGTATTTAACAACACAATACTGGCAGATTATATTAAAATTGACAGGCTGAATTTAAAATTTCTATGGCATTACAAAGAACCTAGAAGCTAAAACAATTCTGAAAAATTAATGTTGGAAAACTTACATTAATTCATTTGCAGTATTGCTATAAAGCTAGTGTAATAAAAAAAATTTAGTGTTATTATAACAATAGACATAGTTCAAAACAAAATAGAGTTTAGAAATAGACCTATGGATTTGATTTTTGACAAAATTTCTAAGGCAAATTAATGAAGATAATGATAATCATTTCAACAAATATTGCTACAAAAAAAATTCTGCCCCTCCCAAAACTGAGTATATACTTGACTTTACACACAAAATTTAAACCACAATCCATAATAATAGGCTTATTTGTAAGAAATAAGGCTATATGTGATCCAAAAGAAAACTAGAGAAAATCTCTGTGATTAAGAGTTAAACAGTTTTCTCAGAAAAAAAACATGAAAAGCATAATCTTTAAAAGAAAAAAATAACAAATTTAATGTTATAATAAAACATTTTGTTCCTCAAAAGATGCTGTTTAAGAAATTGACTTCAATATTTACAAAACATCTCACAGTTGATGAAGTAGCTGAATGTACAAAGAATAACTCAATAGTAAGAAAAAATAAGCCAAATATGAGTAGACATTTTCAAAAAAATATATAAATGGCAAATAAGTATGTGAAAATTTCAGTATTAATAATTGTTATGGTAATGAAAATTGCAAACAAAAATAAAATTGTTAGGCAAAAATATATTTTATACCCACAACAATGACCACAATTTTAAGTCTGGCATTATCAAATGTTAATAAAGATTTGGAACACTTCTGAACATAGAAGTGCGAGTTAATTGGTTTCTTATTAAGCTAAACATGCAGTACTGCAGATTTAACCTAATGGCAAAGCATTGGCTCAGCATGCTGAAGATCATGGGTTCAAAACAAGGAATGAAGGAATGAAGGAAAGAAAAAAGAAGAAAAGAAGGGAGATATATATCTTTCATACAAACCTTACATTTATGTTTCAAAATTCTAATTATAAAGCTACTTGAAGGAAGTTGTTAACCTTTAAGAAAATCAGAGAAACCATTATATAAAATGAGAAGACAATAAATTATGAAATAAGAGGGAAACAAAAAAATCAAACAAACTCTAGGGCTAAATATACAACAAACAAAATGAAGACATCACTGGAGAGCATCAACTACAGAATTGGTTAAGAAAGAGGAAAGAACTGTAAATTCAAAGATCAGTTATTTAAAAGTCTTTGTAAATAGGGAAAGGTGGAAGGGGTGAAGGGAGGGCTAGGAATGGGGAAAAAATAAGAACCAAGATGCATCATGGAAAGGTACAAGTTCCCAATGAGAAATGTAATTGTGTTGTATACCTACAATGTACCAATAAAAGAATTTAATAAAAAGAAATCAGTTATTTTAAAATAACACAGAGGACATAAAAAGCAAAGCTTATAGAATTTATGATAAAACATCATACATGCAAATTTTGAGGCACTAGAGTTCAAGAGAGTGAAGACAGATTAAAAAGGTGAAAGTGTATTCAAAGAGATAATAGCATTAAACTTTCCAAATACAGAACTGATACAACATACATACAAATACCTATAAGAGACTAGTACAAAAGTTATATTTTGGCTAACCAAGAAGAAATGTTTAGACATATGTAACTTATCAAATTGAATTACGAAGATCTAGAAAATCTCAGAAATTCAGAAATAAATGAGTTTGAATCAGTAATAAACATTCCTTCATCAAAGGAAAGTTTGGGATCTAATAGTTAGACTTCTGAATACTACCAGACATTTAAAATGAATGAACACCAATTCTTAAACTCTGCCAAGAATTGAAGTGGAAGGAATATGTCCAAATTCCTCCTATGAGGTCAGTATTGCCCTGATTCCAAAGCCAAATAAGAAAACTACAACATTTTTAAACAAAGGAAAAGAGTACAGTCCATATACTTGATGAAAATACATGTAAAATTCTCAACAAAATGTTTGCAAATTAAACTCAACATCATATTAAAAAGATCATCAAAGAAATTTTAGGCAACAGAGATATGGCTGGGGGTATTACAATCCCCAACTTGAAACTATACTACAAAGCTACTGTGATAAAAACAGCATGGTATTGGCAAAGAAACAGACCTGAGGATCAGTGGAATAGATTAGAAGATAGAGAAACAACTACAGATATGCTCAGCCACCTCATCTTTGACAAAGGAGCCAACCATCCTCATTGGAGGAAAGATAGCCATTTAAAAATGGTGTTGGAAAAACTGGATTTCAACCTGCCAAAGATTAAAACTTGACCCATACCTATCACCATGCTCTAAACTAAGATCAAAGTGGATTAAAGATTTAAATATTAGGACAGAAACACTAAATTTGCTGGAAGATAAGTTAGTAGAACTTTTGAAGATATTGTTATAGGAAAAGACTTTATGAACAAAACTTCAGTGGCATGGGAACTTGCACAAAGAATCAACAACTGGGATCTTATCTTATTAAAAAGCTTCTGCACTGCAAAAGAAACCACCAACAGAGCTTAGAGACAACATACAATGTGGGAAAAAATTTTCAGCAACTGTACCTTAGACAAAGGACTACTATCTAGAATATATAAAGAACTGAAAAAAATCAGACCCCCCAAAATTCAAAGACCCAATTCAAAAATGGGCATCTCAAATGAACAAACATTTCTCAGACAAAGAAGTAAAAGCAGCAAATAAACATATGAAAAAATGCTCAACATCACTGGTCATTCAAGAGATGCAGATGAAAACAACACTGAGATTCCACCTCACCCCAGAAAGAATGGCTGCTCTCATGAAATCAACCATTGACAAATGTTGATGGGGTTGTGGGGAAAGAAGAACACTGCTCCACTGCTGGTGGGAGTGTAGACTGGTGCAACCACTGTGGAAATCAATTTGGAGATACCTCAAAGTACTAGGACTAGAGGTCCCATTCGACCCAGTTATTCCCCTGCTGGGTATCTTCACAAAAGAATTAAAAGAATCTTACCATAGGGATGTATGTGCACCCATGTTTATAGTTGCACAGTTCATAATAGCAAAAGCTTGGAAATAGCCCAAGTGCCCATCAACTGGAAACTGGATAAAGAAGATGTGCTTTTTTATAAAATGGAGTACTACTCAGCCATAAAGAATGAGAAACTAGAGATATTTATACCTCAATGGATGCATATTGAGGCCATCCTCTTAAGTGAAATAAATAGGACACACGTGTAAATACTGAATAGTTTCTCTAGTGTGAGAAGCTAAAAGTGTAATTAAGGATACACATGGATGAAATGGCCTAATAACGTAGTTCTCGGATTGTGTTTCCATCGCATGTCATATGACTATATAGAAATTTAAATTAGGGAGAAGTTTGGCTTATGTGGAGTCTGCTAACTAACTGGAGTTTTTTTTCCAGATCATTATTTGTTCAATGTTGGTTTGGGGGATCTTTCTGAAACAAATCACATCCTCTAGTATCTTATTGGTGCTTGAGATGCTTTTTTAAATTATATGGAAAAATGTTTAAGCGCTTTTCAGCTTGGTTTTGGTTGAGTTCTACTGTATTTGAATATTATTGTAGTTTTTTTCTCCTTGCATTGTTCTTCTTTGAATGGTTTTAATTTTTTGTATATGTGTGTGTTTGATAATAAAGTTATTTAAAAAAAAATATTTTTTAAAAAGATCATTAACCACAACCCAGTGGCATTCATCCCAGGGATGAAAAGAGAGTTCATCAGATATTACTCTACAAATGTGATATGACACATTAACAGAGAGAAGAACAAAAAAAGATCATTTCAACATGTACGGCAAAAGTACTTGACAAAATTCAATATCCTTTTATGATGACAACCTCAACAAATTAGGTACAGAAAGAATGTACCTCAACACAATAAATGCCATCCATGGGAAACACAGAGCTATCACAGTGTATGGAGACAAGTTGAAAGCTTGTCTATTAACATACAAAACAGTAAAACAATGCCCATACTCATCACTTCTATAGAATAATGCTGTATGTGTCCTACTAAATGTAATCAGGTAGTAGAAAGGAAAGACACCCCAATTGTAAAGACAATTAAATTCTCGTTTGAAGGGGATATAACATTACATATAAAAAATCTTAGATACCAGCAAAAAATGATTAAAACTAACAAATGAATAAGTAAAATTTCAGAATAGAAAGCATTTCTGTACATTGACAGCAAACTAGCTGAAAAAGAAATTTTTAAAAATCCCTTTTATAATAGCAGCCAAATTTAAAATATTTAAAAATAAAATTAACTAAGAAAGTTAAAGAGTGAATCAAAGCCATGAAACACTGGTGAAAGAAACTGAAGAAGATACAAATAAATGGAAAGATACTGTTTGCTCATGTATCACAGGCATGTGAAAATGTTGATATTATCCAAACAGATCTATATATTCAATGTATTCATTATCAAAATACCAATAACATTCCTCACCGAAGTAGAAAAAAAATCCTCAAATCCCTGTGTAACTACAGGAGATTAAATAGTCAAAGCAATGTCAGAGCAAAAAGAACAGAGGGAACGCTGGATTCAGAGCCCAAATGCCCATCAACTGGAGACTGGATAAAGAAAATGTGGGGTTTTTTATAAAATGGAGTACTACTCAGCCATAAAAATGAGAAATTAGAGACATTTATAGCTAAGTGGATGCACATTGAGGCAATACTCTTAAGTGAAATAAATAGGACACAGATGTGTAAATACCAAATAGTTTCTCTGGTGTGAGAAACTGAAAGTGTAAATAAGGACTAAATGTATAATAGGTCATGTGAAATAGGAAGAAAAGGGGCCAATTGGAAGGAAGTGGGAGGGCTAGGGGAAAGGATAGAAGTGAATGGGATTAATATGAGAAAATGGAAAAATAAGAACAAAATCTTTGTAAATAGGGAGGACTGGAGGGGTTGAAGGGAGGGCTGGGCAAGGGTGAAAAATAAGAACCAAGAGAGACTATGTAAAGGTGCAAATTTCCAATGATGAATGTCATTATATTGTATACCTAAAATGTACCAATTATTAGAATGAATAATCAAAAATGTAAAATAGGAAGAAAAGGTCCAAAGGGGTAGTGGTAGTGGGAGGGGCAGGGGAAAGGAAAGAAGGGAAAGGAAAAAGTGATGAGAAATAGAAAAAATGGAAATAAAGTCTTTGTAAATAGGGAAGGGTGGAGGGCATGAAGGGAGGGCTAGGAATGGGGAAAAAATAAGTACCAAAATGCATTATGTAAAGGTACAATTCCCAGTGAGAAATGTAATTGTGTTGTACACCTACAATGTACCAATAAAAGAATTTAATACAAAAAAAAAAAACAGAGGGAGACATTATACTACTCAACTTCAAAAATACACTACCAAGCTTTAATAGCAAAACAGCATAGTACTAGCATTAAAAAAAGACACATAGAATAATTGGACAGCATAGAGAGCCCAGAAGTAAATCCATACCTTTATAGCCAACTGAATTTTTTACAGAGGCACCAGAAGGAGAAAGAATACTCTTTTCATTAAATGGTGATGTAAAAACTCCACATCTACATGCAGAAGAAAGACATATTGCTATTAATCCATCTCAAAATACTCCCCTTTGCTTCAAACAATTTATCCTATCTTTCTTGACCATATGTCTTTTACTATAATAAATTTTTTAATTTAAACTTTTACTGTATTCTTCCATCACCCCTTGTATTTCCAAAGGAAATGAAATCAGAATACCAAAGAGATATCTGCATTCCTATGTTTATTGCAGTACTATGCACAAAGGCCAAGACAGGGAGTCAGCCTAAGTGTCCATTAGTGCATGAATGGATAAAGAAAACATGGTGTTTAAACAAAAAGAGAAAGACTGAAATACTGCTATTTGTTAGTAACATGGATGAGCCTGTGGAACATAATGTGAAGTCAAATAAGCCAGGCACCAAAAGACAAACACACTCACTTAAAGGAGAATCTAAAAAAGTAGATCTAATAAAATGAGGAAGTAGAGTGATGGTTAGCAGAGGAGAAGAAAGGAGATGGGGGTAATGGCAGTCAAATTATACCTAATTTCACTTATAGAGGAAGAATAAGTTCCTGAGATTTATTTTAAGACATACTGATTATATTTAATAATAAATTGTTCATGTTAAATGTTCTTATCACAGAAACAATAACCATGTGGGTAATAACTCAATTAGTTAGATTTAGCCATTTCACAGGGTGTTTGTATTTCAAAGCATTATGCTACACAGAATTCATCTGCCATTTTAAATAAATTCAGATTTCTAATTATAAAACACAAAATGCCTACTTCTTATAACATGTGAAGTAAAAAAGTTAAAACTCATCAAAATTCCACATAATATATAATTCTGAAAGGCCTTAAAGAGGAAAACCAAAGTAAATTCAATCAATTTTCATAACTTATTCAGTTACAAGGGGTTAAGGTCAAAGAAATACCAAAAGTAGCAAAAGATTGTCCTACTGATTTCTGACTTTGATTTTACTAGTTATTTAAGGTCAGAAAAAGATTTATTCTGTATTTTCTAACATTTCAATATCTAAATACTTCTCTATTTTTAGAACTTTTATTCCAAATGTTTGAAGACTTTCAATCTAACATCTAGGTTTAAATTGTTCTTTTATGCTTTCTTCTCCTCATAACTTTCTATTAAGTTTTCTGTGAATTGTATATTCAAATTCAGAAATTATTTGTGATCAGTTTTAGAACTTTTTCACTGTTTAATTTTAATTTCAAAAGCTATATATATTTTCTTTGTCATTTTGAAGACCTGCAATATTTTTGTCTTGTCTTTTTCCTGCTTATTTTATAATCTATTATTTTATTATTTTTATTATTTGTCTTAGTTACTTTTCTCATTGCTGGGACAAAATACTCAACACCGAAAGTTAAAGGAGGAAAGCTTTCTTTAAGTCACAGTTCATAGAGGTTTCAGTTCATAGTTGGCTGGCTCTGAGGCAGGGTGGCATTGCAGGGGAGAAACAGTTCATAGCAAGCAGAAGGCATCAAAGCAGCAAGCAACAAGAGACAAGCAATGAACCTCTTTCTGTCCCTTATACCTTAGCCTGGCTACCCACTTTTAGGGAAGGTAGCACTCATGCCCTTAATCCTAGCATTGCATCCTTGATCAAACACCCTAGATCCAGCCACCTCCAAAAAGGTCCACCTGTGACTTCATGAGGCTTTGAGTGGACATCTAGACACAAGCCATAATGTTATTCTTCCCTTAAAATCATTGAAGTTTTCAAATATAATATGAAGATATTTTCATATTCCTGTGCTACTCTTTATATTTTATTGAGCAAGAGTCCATTCCCAACTATTTATTCTATTTGTGTTACTCCAATATTTGGGCTAGTTTTAATGTAAAAACATATAAAGTGATAGTAATATATTAGTGAAACATGACTAGAAGTTTTGACCAGCATACATTTAATGGATAAAAAGCAGTGACAAAAAAACCACTCAAAACCCACTCTGCCTTTTTTTAAGAATGTATAACATTTTAAGAATTAATAAATAGAAACATAATTTTATACAGGCTCTGTGTAACAAAGTTCTGGAAGACCCACATCTCAAATATGAGTTATGAGTGAGCCAGCAGTGCAGCTACACTCATTCAGTTCCCTTAGTGATTTGCAACACCTCCACCCCATCACTATGATAGGTGCACTTATTTTTGTTTTTGTTTTTTTCAAAATAGAAAAAGGTGTCTTGCACTGCCTTCATTGTGAAATCCTCCCCTGAGTTGGCAGCAACAGTGAGTAGGAGAATAAGAACTTTAGAATCCTGACCAACCGACTGGAGAAACAGCTTGATAGTGTCCATAACAAATCCAGATGTAACAAGTTTAATGATATAATAGGATTTCCAAAAATAATTAACCATAGTACTTGAACAACATTCACATTAATCCAGAAAAGTTTGATATTTAGTAGTTTTATGTGCACAACCTACACATTTTAAATAGTTTAGCACTGGCTTATTTTAGGTGGAAAAAAGTTTATTTTAGGTGGAAGAATTTTAAAAGCTTGTATTATTAGGTGATTTCTTTCTTTTAATGGAGCCAATATAATTATAAAGATTATATTTGGCTGGCTATATCATGTTTTGTTTATATCTGTATAGGAACTAACTTTTGAATTTGTTTCCATGCTAAGGTATCAATTAAAACTAGGTTACAGAATAATTTGTTCAGCTTATTTTTTGAATACCGTATATGCTGTTTTAGCTATGGACTTTTAATTTAAACAGAAAAAGCTATTCCTTGCATACCAGAAAAACTTCAATTTTATTTTCACTGACAAATCAAATTATCATTATATATGTTTTAAAGATTTGCAAAATTTTCACATGATTCTCATGTTTACTGCTCATAGTTATTGGTTAACATATTACAAATATTCAGCAGTAGCAGATAACAAATTTAACCCTTACATCTATGTGACCTACGCATTCATAGGTTTGACAGACTGCAAGACTCTTTTTATAGGTTAAAAAAAATGCCTCTTTCAGTTGCTACTTAGATAATGGAGGAAATGTTCCTGCTTATTAATGCTAATCAAGATTCTTTGCTATGACTTATTTTCAGCGTTGGCCACTTTCTTGACTCAACAGTTGGTGAAACTTTGAAGACTTCTGTTGTAACTATAATTTATGTATATTCAAAATATGAGCCCAACATGGCAGCATCAAAAATAATTTTACAACCTTCATGACTCAATCTCTTGGGCCATCATGTTGAGAATTTAAAGGATTGCTTTCCTCTTATTTTTTCCCTGAACTTGATGTGATTTTCTTAGTTGCTAATTATAACAATTAAGATCACCAAATGCTGGTCTTAAAATTTTCCTCTCAGATACATGTACAGTTTATTTAAAGTAAGTTCCTTCTGTATCCATTTATACTAGGCACAACACCTATGTTATATCTTTTAATTATCACAACTACCGATAATGTAGTTAATATTAAAATACTTACTTGTAGATATGAAAAAATATATCTTTTAGAGATCACTTAATTTGCCCAAAGTTTTGAATAAACATGTTTAAATTGTGGCTAATATCTAGATCTGTTTTATTCCAACAAACCTCTGTATTCTGAAAAATGTTAGAAGTGCACTTCTGTGAATTCTCTTAAAACAGTCTGAGAAAGCCTCATGATAGTTTTGTGTACTAGTTTAAGTACATTTTCCAATGGTAGCTAAATGCAGGGCATTAACTGTAATGGGATCCTGGTTTGAACAAACTAGGTATAAAATTCACTTGCGGGGCAAGAGTGAGGATTTGAGTATGGGCTGAATAATACATAATATTGTGTAATTGCCAGTTTTCTTTGGTGGGCAAGGGCCTTATAGACTTGTAAGAGAATCACAGACTTAGAAAATTCATGATGGAGTATATGAGGATGAAATAATGATGCCCGTAATTCAAATGCTTTGTAAACATACACAGGCATAGATAGGTACAAGGCAAATGTGGTATGATGTTAACAAGTGGTACTGAAGTATTTATTATAAAATACTTTCAATTTTCTACATGTATAAAAGATTTACCACATAGGTAAAGAAGAAGCTCGGGAAGAGAGAGTAAGAGAAAAAAGAAAGAAAAGAAATGGAAGAAGAGTGAGAAGAAGAAACATATTCCCCTAAAATTATACTCTTAGCTCCAATCCTTCATTGTCACTTTATTGCGAATAGCTGTTACATTTGTGAGCTTCACCTCCTTGTTTTTAAAATGGTGTTATAGGAATAACTATTGTAAGACCGAGGGCCTTACCAAACGCTCTGAGGAGCTGACTAGTGAAGCACACCCAGGAATCCCAGCGGTGCCTTCAGAATGTAAGACCAAGAGCCTTACCAAACGCTCCGAGGAGCTGACTACAGCGAAGAACACCCGGGAAGGAACACACTGGACAAGTTGGAAAACAGACCTTTATTAGTCTGGCCAGACGGCACTCCCAAAGCAAAATAGCTTAGAGAGGCAACTGGCTCAGAATCCGAGGCTGTTTTTATAGGGGGTTGAGGGGGAAGTTAACATATAGAATTAAAGAAAAGGGGACAAAGGTTAGTGGTCGACTGTCACATATTGATGGTCAGCAGACATCTGCAGCTTGTTCTAACAATTGTGGTGCCTGGAATATCAGTTCTGGGTAAACAAAGAGTTGAGTAGTTTACTCTGGGACTCTAGGTCTGTTACAGATCCCTATCTAGCGTCCCTAGACTATCTAGGACTCTAGGTCTGTTATAGATCCCTATCTAGCGTCCCTAAACTAACAAGCATCTCCATCCATTAACTCACATTTTAATCACAATGGGGCTGGAGAAAAAGGAACAAAGGTTATGCAGTCCCACACTATCTTTATGAAAAGTCTAACACGTAGGAGCTACAAAATACATTTTAATTGTTCTCCATTCCCAAAAGACTATTAATAGACCACACACAAACACAATCACAAACACACACACACACACACACACACACACTTCTCTGGAATCACTCTAAGGACTAATCTAGACAGATCCTTAAAATACAGTTAATGTACTAAGAATATAATTGTGACTGGCTGTGTGATTTTTCCTTTCTTATGAAAAACTTATGCAAGAATATAAGTTCATAGTTCTTTAATTCTGCTTCATGCAAAGTTCAGTAATTTCACTTATAGGTTTTTGTTTTTGTTTTTACCAGGGATGGAACTCAGGACCTTGCTCCTGCAAGGCAGCTGGTGGCACCACTGAGCTAAATCCCAAGCCCTTCACTTACAGTTTCTTATAATAATCTAAAACTGGATTGGAAAGTTCCTTGAGTATAAAAGGAAAACAATCCGTTATCTAAATATGTAATTTAGGTACAATGGCAACAATGGTATGAAAAGTGTGAAATCTTTCCACGTGAGAATATGCACATAGCCTAGTGGTTTTCTAAGTATTCAGAAGTAAAACTAATGGAGCTTCTTAAGTCCAAATGAACTCAGCAGTAGAAGTGCAATTCACTCTGTAAATATAAGTGATTTCTCCTGGTTACATTAAGGTGAATTTATATGTTGACAGCTAGTAGCATATTTCTCATTTTGACATTTTCCAACACTTTTCTAATAGTCTTGATTTTCACTTTGATGTAGCCTATACAATTTTAGCATTGGCTTGTCAAGTGCTATAGTAAATACTGTTTTAACTTGTGCTAATTTGAAAACAATGGTTTCTGCTTTGATTTGATCACAAATAAACCAGAGATAAAGATTTTTCTCATAAAAAATGTAAAGTCTTCTTTTTAAATTACCAGCCTGCAAGTTGTTGTCACTGTTGTTTCTGCATTCATATAGTGACATTTATATGACATGCACAATTAAAAGTACTAAAATCACCTTCAAAATATAATTTTATTATCATTTACAAATTGTCTTATATTTACTTTCTTCAAAAATTATACAACTTTTTAGGAGGTCTTATCAAGATTTCCCCAATTTTCTAACGATAAAACAATACCTCCTGGGTCAAAATGTACTCAAGGCATTGTTTACAAATGAAAATCATAAATAATAATAATTTTTGCCATAGTTATTGTAGCAAGTAATGTTTTGTTACTTTCCCAGGATTATTTTCTTTCTTCACTTTCTCCTTAACAATCTTTACTTTCTTCTTGGAGTTTCACAGGCCCTGGGGAAGCTGACTTTACCCCAGTTTGTAATCTTATCTAAGTCTATCAGCAAAATTTATATCACTAGCCACAGTGATTAGATTAAGGCTGAGCATGTAATTTAAGCCAACCAAGTAGAAAGGATGCCAAGGGCATGCTGTTAATGCCAGAAAGCTATTATTCACCTTTCTCTTCATGTGCACAAGCAAATAGCTCAGGGAGCTGCTAAAAGTCATCTTGGATCCCCTGAAGTCAGGCATTAGATAAAGCTGAATTGTAGAAACCTGTGTACAGAGGTGGAAAGAAACCAGGTCTTAGATAGCAAGGTAGTGCCAAATAATTAGCCTTGTCTGAAACCAGCAGTACCTTGGTAGATTTTATTTACAATAGGCAAAATGAAAAGGTACTTCATTTTTTCTGCTAGTGGAATGTGATTCTCCTGATCTAATAGCAGAAGCACAGGCGTGTAGGTGTCTTCCATTCTGTGGAGGGTATGTAAGCAGCACAGCTTTGGCTGACCATCCAATCAGTGCCAGTGAACCCCCCAACCCCTATTTAACACCTCTTAAAAAAGCAAATCTTCAGTCAGGAGGGAAATAATCATTTTAAGACAAATAGTTTATTCCTAATCCATATTTCAAAAATTTAAAAACATCAAAGATTGTGATTATGAATATTATTTTCACAGTATTCCACCAACGGCATTCCCCTTTTGGTTTTGATTTTACATTTTTCAAACAATATTAATTCATAAGATATGGGGTCTTGTCTATGGCCATACCACCCTGAATGCACCTGGTCTCATCAGATATGGGCTTTTGTATAAACCTTTAACTAAAAATGTGAGTCTATTTTATTTTAGCAAGTGCCTAACTACTTTACTAGTTGGCATTACAAATCCTTGAGTGAGTCAAAACACATCAAAGGCTTGCTTTTGATACAGAAGTCTAATTATGTATCTAACTATATAAATATGTATCTACGTATATGTATCTAATTATGCATTTAAGGTATGGATCTAACCAGATATCTCAATATGTATCTGTAAGTGGATGGCTGCCTAAATTCTCAGTCCCTCAGTTCTGTTTTTGCTCATCTCTTGTAATTGTTCCTTTTAAATATGACAAGCTGATGCACAGAAACAACTTTCTGAGAGTTGGCACTAGATTATATTGAAAAACAAAACAAAAAAAAGCTGAATACCACTTGATCATAGGTATTCTGTGATCACTTTTTATGAGGTACAAGGCTTTTTTGTTTCCTAAAGAAAAAACAGCTTCATGAAATAGCTACCTCTCTTTTCTTTCTCAACCCCTTCCTCTACTCCACCCCTTCCCATCCTGCTAAGAATGAAATCAGTCTACAATCTGTCCTCCAACTCAAGGTACCTTATGATAAATGTGCTAAGAACCTTGAGTTCTTTCCAGCCCTCCTTGGCTTCAGATCACATACAGCTTCCTTAAAAGGGGGAGAAAATGGACTTTCAAAGATTAGAATTACCAGTTACTAGATACACAGAAGCCAGAGGTGCAGACTTTTGGGAAGATAAAAACACTGATCCCTGTGATGTCTTCCATCTTCCAGTTTAACCAAGAGTCAATTCCCTGACTGTGATAGTTTTTGGGTTGCAATCTTTTTATAGAGTGTGCTTTGAAATTTTCTGTTTTAGGTCTTTTTTGTTTTAATCTGTGTTCCATTCCATCATTCTTCATTAAAATACCATCAGTGAGCTCTCATGATGGAATTGTAAATTAAACAGGCCACACGCAGGAACTGTGCAACCAAGCCAACAAAATACCAAAACAAAACAAAATTGTGAAAACAGGATAATCACATTCATAGCCTTACCTCAGAGAGGATACACCTGGAATAAAGGTGCCCTGAGGTAATCAGTTTTTTGTATTTAACTGTTACCTGTTGTCCTAAGAGACAGAGGCAAAAGGAGAAGCAAAAATAGCATTGCGGTAACTTTTCTTAAGTCTGTAATGATAATGAAACTTAAAAGCAACTAAATCAATCACTTGTGTTTTTCCTCCATTTGCTTATCTGAATATTTCCAAGAATAAAGTGTATGTGTATCCACACACATACTATAAAACACATACTATATATGCACACGTATATATACATAGTATATATGTATACATTATATGTTAATGGTATTTTTATTAAAGCATAAAACAATTAAATTATTAGTTTTTATTTTAGTGTCTCCATTCTTTCCATAAATGTATTTATTAAAGGCCAGTTCTGGCCTAGATTATATGGTAGATGCTAGTTACAAATATATTCACCTACTATTGACTCACAGATTTCTCTTAATGTAGTATTACTTTTTCAAAAACTAATAAGATTATAGACTTCTTCAAAGTGGTTTTTGTTTTTTCATCTTATGCAAGTATTCCTAATTTGCTGAACCAGGCAACAAACATTCAAAAATAGAGAGTGACTTGCTGAATGTTAAGAAATATACGGGAACTCAAGGTTTTTTGGTTTTGTTTGTTTGTTTTGTTTTTGTTTTTCTACAACCATTACTTTTGGGCAGGTAAGTCATAACAAATATGGTTAAAGTAATATAATATTTATTATATAAAATTTAAATATAAATGAAGAATAATGGGTCAAAAGTTTCTTTGTTGTATGAGTTCTTCCTGTATTTTCTCTGTAGAAAGAAGTGATTTTGTGTGTGGTGTCCATTTCTGGAATCTCCTTTGTGGTAGAGCACATGGTAAGGGCCTTCTGCACAGGAGGAAGAGAGAGAAGGCAGAATCAGCCCTAAGGGAGAAAAGGAGAAGAGACTGAGCAGCTGCCAAATGGGAAAGGGAGACGTGTACTAGTTCTATGAAATAATGTTCAATTTCCCTTGAGTAAACTATGTGCTAAATCAAAAACTGCAAACAGTCCAATTATAATTACTGTTACTACAAACCTCAGACTAATTTCAAGGCACCAAGTTCTGGGGAAAAAAACTCTAACACAATGAACTTTCTACCTACTAAATAAAGAATGTATATGTAAATGTGAAATTTTCTTTTTATTTTTGGTTTTCTATTTAAAATCTTTGGACTCTTTTTCTCTTGTTAATTTATGATATCAGAGAATGAATAGTAGTTTCTGACATCCCCTGATGATTTATAGAAAATGTTTACTAACCTCTCAAGTTACGTTCTCAAGCAAAGTATTATGTCTCACTACCACACATTTTCTTATATGTTTCAGAGGCATTCCAGGTTTCATTTTTCTGAATCTGATCACTACATCTTTCCCCAAAACCCTTTTTCTCTTTTCTATATAACTATGTGGCATCCAGATTGTTCCATTAATACAATCAGAAAATTATACTCTCTTTACTATTGACTTCATAAAAATGTATCCAATTTTTTACAAAGTATATTTTAAAATCATCTGCTTTTCTCAATCTCCACTCCAATTTAAATTCAATCATCAATATTCTGGATTGTGTGATATCCTCTTTTGCTACTTTTCCCCTTATTTGTACTTTTGCCTTCTTCTAAACTATTAGCCGCATAGCAGCAAGAATATCTTAAAATTTAATAACTTTTCCTGCTGGAAATGCTCTAATACCTTTTTGTTGCATGTTAGATATAACCCAATCTTAAACATGATCAACAAAACCTGACATAATTGCTCCCTTAACAATCTTTCCATCTTCATTTTGTAATAGGCTTCCTGAGTTTGCCACAATTTAATATGGTGATCTTTTATTTCAATTGTCTTAGAGCAATCAACATTTTTCTTTCTGTTGTTCTTAGTCTCAGCTGTTTCTTCTATGTGGCACTCTCCACAGTCTTTACTAGGCTAATTTAAAATACCTCTTCCTCACATGTACTTTTTCACATTTTTAATAGGTATTTTTGTTTTTGTGTTTGGGATGCTCAGGATTAAACCAGGGGCCCTCACCACTGAGCTCATCTGCAGCCATTTCTTCTCCCTTTCTCTCTCACTCTCCTTCCTCTTCCTTTTCTTCATCTTCCTCTTCTTCTTTTTTTTGGAGACAAGGTCTCATTAAATTACTCAGGCTGAATTTGAACTTGTGATCCTCCTACATTAGCCTCCAAAGTGCTGGAATTACAGGTGTGTGGCACCACATGTACCCTTGACTGGCAATGACTGTCTGAAGATTTTTTAAAATTGCATTTCTCTTTTTTTATTCATTAAGTTTATTAGGACATATTGAGTATACAATATAATGACATTCATCATTGGGAGCTTGTACCTGAAAATTATATATCTTGGTTCTTATTTTTTCCCCATTCCCCTGCCCTCTCTTCAACCCCTCTACCCCTCTCTATTTACAGACTTTGGTTCCATTTTTTCCTTTTCTCATATTTATTCATTTCCCTTCTTTCCTTTCCCTTACTCTCTCCCCCTTTACCTTCTCCTTTGGATGTCTGAAGATATTTGAGGACTAATAGAAGTTACTCTGCCTCTGTGAGGGGCAGATCATAAGTCCCAGAAAAAGCCTTCAACCAACAACTGATAGGAGTTGGTGGACAACTGCCCCAGCCTCCTCAGCTCTCATTCAGGATGATGATCACTGCATGTAATCTCTAAATGTTCCCACAAGGACTGAGACTCAGTTGCCCAAGTGACAACGAGTAATAATGGCTTGAAAGGATTTCTTCTCTTCCCTATTTTGACTCCAGTCTCCTTGTGCGGTATCTGTTAGATGTTCTTAGTGTCTTCCTAAGATTTCTTTCACAGTACATGTACATGTCATCTGTCCTAGCTCCTTTCTTTTATTCTTGTTCTCTAAGGTGAACTTCCCCTATGAAATAATCCTCTGTTTACACTATTCTGATTTATTTTAAGCCCTATGCTTATATTCCTCAAGGATTTTTTATTTAACATAAATATATTTGTGTTTAGAAATCCCTCTTCACAAAGATTTGCTTTCAAGAATATTTTCTAGCTATGATTCAAAGATCATTTGGGAAATCAAAATTTGAGCACGACTCTGTGTTTGCTTTATTGCAACATAAACACAAATGTTCTCAAAGCAATGGATGTCTCTGACTGAATGAAAGAAGGATCACATTCAAGAAAGAACAGAAAATAGAAGCACGTTACTATATTTCAATAATATTATCTGTATTATTTTAAAAACAAATCACACAAATATTCACATTTCCATAACCCTACTTACATTTTGAGGATTGGTCACTTTGGAACGAAGTCGTGTTTCTGAAATGCTCTGTTGTTCCAACCCTCTTTCTCCTTGTCTTAGACAATAATTAATGAGGTCCTACTATCACAAATTACAATTGAGATGACAACCTTTCTCTTAAATCATAAAGCATGTTGGTAGAAGAGCTAGGGATTGTGTTTTCCATTACTTAATAAGTAAAAGCAACCCATCCCCACAAATAAGAATAAACTTGATAAATTTCACAAAACACATGATTTTTCTAATATTTAAATATTAGAAGACTGAATAATGAAAGTGAAATAGTCACTGCAAAATTAAGAAACTTTCTTTTTCATTTATAAAGCTCTTAATGTTAATAAAATTTAGGAAAAAATTGCAGCAGATATCCACTAGGAAAATGAGGGCAAAATATTAAATATTTGGGAGGTAAAAATAAAAAACTAACTTACACATACAAATACTTTTTAATGAACCTGTAGCATATGATCCATAAAAATTTGTATCATTTCTCTAGGGAGTATTAAACCATTCCCTTTGCCAAGCTGAATTTTATTTTTTCTAATCCTAGTTAACCTTGCTCCTAAAACAAACAAGAAATACAGACACCAATGATTACTGTGTCAATTCATCATATTTATGACAACATACTTTTTGATACTTATTTCTGCTTCCTATCCATTTAAATCCTCAGATCTTGAATTTCATGTGAAAGCAAAGGAAACAGAAGAGTGACTCTTTTCACTGAACAAAAGTATCATGTTTCTTATAATGTCAAAAACAAATAAAAAGTCAGCAGTTGTGAACTGATGAACAGCAGATCACAGAGTCCTTTTAATCATGTCATTTAAAACAAACTCTTTTGTTACACAAAAACTATAAAATTACTTCATAAAATCCAAATGCACATATTTTGGAATAAAAGCTACAACATTAGACTGCTCCCCAGTAATTTAAGCCAAATGCTTCTCAAATTATACATAGATTCTAATTTACCCTTCTATATAAGTCTTGTGCCAAATATGTACACCAAACATAAAATATTTATTTCAGCAAAGCCTGATATTTGAAAAAATTTTAATTGGATTTCATTGATAGTATGCCTTTACATTTCTGTTTTTATTTTGTATTCTACTGATAATTTCTTTGACAGCATGACTACATGACATACACTTATGTTGTCCTAACAGGAAACAAGATAAATGACCTACAAGTACAGAAGACTTCATTCTTTACTAAGAGTTCCTGGACAGAATAGCATTGAGGCATTCAAATAGAAGCTTTGTATGCTTGATATTTGTAAGGTGATTTATACAGAGGCAATCTCATATTGTCACAAAAGCACTAATTGACTTCTCTGGACTATTTCACATCTTTTAGAGAAAAAAGAACCGAACCAATTAAATTTAATATATGTTCAATTGTTCTAAAAGTACCTTTAAAATCATCTGTAGGTGAAATAAATGTACAACACCAAAACGATCTTTTTGAAACACTGTGAGATGATAAGTCTTGTTATGTGTTCCTGTTTTTCTCTTTTCATATAAACTGGGAAAACCAGAGGGTCCTAGATAGGAAGACAAATGGTTGGAAAAAGTATAAATGCACAAATGTTTAGAATTATTTCTTCCTACATAACACTTACTTGTCCACTGAAGTGCTCAACTAGTCAGTGTATAAAATTAATGATGCTTATGGTGTCTATCGCACAAATGCATGAAAACACCACAAGATGACCTGGATGATCCTAAAGGGAAAGGAACATTATGCCAAGTTATACACGGAGAACCTTAGATCAAACTGCCTCAGAGAGCTGAAGAGCCACATCATACAAGCAATCTGAGCCTATAACAAAGTTGGAAGAAAAGTCTATCCTAAAAAAAAAGTTAACATTTAAAATATCTTTTTAAAAGTTCTATTTTTGAACCAAAACTAAAATCAAAACCCTATAAGCCAGAATAAGTTCTAAGCAATAGAGTGCAATTTGCCTACAACTAGGAGCAGGAGTGCATGAGGTTAACATCCTTGAGCAGATGCCACACTATTTAATGTATGATAATAAGACAGCCAAAATAATATTTCTGGTTAGTCCACTCATTCACTCATTACTTAAATATTTATTTACTGAGTATGTACTATGTACCTAGTATCATTCTAAGCTCTGAGACTATATCAGTGATCAAAAGTAAAAGAAATATTGTCTTCATGGAGATAAATTTTGAGTTCTAGGGAATAGAAAATAAACAACAAAATAGTAAAATATATACTGTGGCAAGTGGTGATAAATGCTATGAAAAAAACAAGTTCAAAAAGATGAGATGTATGAAATAAGTAGGACTAAATTTTAAATGCTATACTTGAGAACATTTTCATTGACCTGAAAGAGGTAAGATTTCTGCAAGAAGACTGGTCTCACTGGAAAAAAATAGCTGGGGTAAAATCCCAATGAAAGAAACCATGTGAAGATTCATTTGAAGACTGAGGAAGCAATATGTTTGAAATGAAATGAAATATGGGGTAAAGAAAGTGGAGCTTAAATGATATAAAATTTTGTAGGCTTCTCTATTCTTGAGTTTTATTCAGAATGAGATGAGAGATTATTAGATGATTTTTGAGAAGGTAGATGATTTGTTAGCAGATCCTTAGCCATTGTGGAAAGAACAGATTATAAAGAGGCAACAATAGAAAAAGGAAATCTGTGCAGGATGATATAGCAACAATCCAGATGAGAGAAGATGGCTGCAAGGGGTGTTAAAAAAAATAAAAGTGCTAAAATGTGATTAAATTCTAGAGCAGGATTTCCAATCTTGGCACCACTGATGTCTTGGGTTAGTTTTTGTTGTGGAACCTTCCCTGGGGCTCATAGGCTGTTTAGCAGCATTGTTAATCTTTACTAATTAGATGGTACTAGTAATCAATTTTTCTCTCATTTGTGACAACAAAAAAAAGTCTCCAAACTTTGCCAAGTGTCTTTGTGGAGGAAAAAATCAACCCTGATTGGGAATGACTATTCTAGATATATTGCATAGCCAAAGCCAAAAAGGACTGGAAAGAGAGGAGCCAAGTATGATGTATTAGTTGGAAGGTAAGTAAACTTATGTAACCATGAGACAAAAAATAGAACAGCATAAATGAAACAAATAAACCAGAGTGTGTTGGTACGCACTATTCAATGAGTTCACCCAAGAATCAGCCTGGGGAGAGGGTAGCCATAGTAAATATATCAGATATATTTGTAGGTAGTTCACGAGAACTGAAGCCAATTTTCAACTGGAGAAAAGGGATAAGGAAAATATGGAGGCAAAACATCGACAATCTTAGGAATATAACTTGAAGTTGTATACTTCACTTTCATCCACATCTCACTGGAGAAAACCTAGTTATATGGCTATAAATAACTGAACTGTATTCCTGAGCTTGGAAGACAATAACCAGGCAAAATATGAGTAGAGAATATTCTATAACTAAATGGAAGAATTGAGAAGAGGGGATAGTTAGTTATCTCTGCCAAAAATGTCTCAAAAGAATCTTGATCTGTTCAACTGGAAAGATCATGTTACTTTCCTAGCAAAGATTACCAGTGGAGCCTGCTCATTAAAGGTGTCAATAGTACGTGGAGGGGGCTGAAATTTCAGTTTTGAGGATATTACATTTAAAATTCTTATTTAACATCTAACTAAATATGATCATTAGTTCAAAAGAGAGTTTTGAAGTGAAATAAAATTGGGGAAGTAAAACTTGTGCGAAATGGATAAGCTCACCAAGTGAGTGTATAAGAAAGTGTAAATGTACCAATTAATATATATAAAAAAAAATTCTAAGAAAGGCCCAGGGATTTAGCTCAGTGATTCCGCCACCTTGCCCCGCAGTGCAAGGATCCAAGTTCAATCCCTGGTACAAAAAAAAAAAAAAAATTCTAAGGAGTTCTAAAATCATCTGAGGCTTATATTTCAGGAAGAACAAAAAGTATCAACATATGAAACTGAAAAGTAGCTGTAGTAGCAAGTTTAAAGAAAATCAGTGGCATGTCCTGGAAGTTTTAAGAAAAACAAAATGATCAATTATGTTAAATCTTGCCATGTCAGGAAGAAGATGAAACATCAGCCATGCTGATCTTGAAAAGAGAATTTTTGATGAAATAGTAATTATGAAAAGGAATCAAGAGAAAATATATGAAGAGAACTAGAAATAACTGTCATAACCACTTACACAAGAAATTGTACTCTAAAGCAGAACAGAAAAATGGAGCAGTTTCTAGGGTGGATGTGTGATTTATAAATTAATCAATTCTACAGCATATGTAAATACTACAGTGAATATCCAGAAAGGAGAGGGGATTCACAAGAATATTTTGGTATTTTTTCCAGTACCTCAAAACTTGACTAGCTTGAATTCTGCAATAAATACCATTTATTCATTCTTTCCTATTTAAAAGGGACTTACTGTGGAAAATTTGTATTTTTATTGAGAAAATGAAATATAAGAGACAAAAATTGATATATTAAATTCTGTATTAGAAATGTTCTTTATAATAAATTGGATATATAGTCAATATGTGCTAACATAGGGCAGGTGATTTAGCTTAGTAGTGCCACTGCATGCACCTCAAGTGCAAGGTCCTGAGTTTGATCCTCAGTACCAAAATATGTATATGTATATATAAACACACATATATATACATATATATGTATATGTATGTATGTGTGTATATATATATATATATATATATATATACATACATATATGTGCTAGCATGGCCATATACATCTAGGGATTTTTTGTTAGTCTAATATTTGTAGCTAGCAATATTCTGCTTTGAAATGGAACCATAAAAACACAGAAAGGATGAGATTTAAGGATGAAAAATTGATAATAAGCAAATATTAACACAAAAAGACTGGTATTCTATTATTTTAAAAATAAGGCAAAAAGCATGTTAACCAGAAAGAGTTAATTAAAAATGAAGTCAAGTCAAATCATTTGGAAAATAAAACAGCAGTAAACTTTCACATATGTAATAATATAGACTCAAATTTAAAAATCAAATTTGATTGAAATATAAGACAAATATTGATATGCAACACAAGAAGAATTGAATCTATTACTCACTAATAGAAATAGAATACATACATACATTGTGCATACATATTCATTGATAGAATATGTATGCACAAAAAAAATCAATAAACTTTATGTATGGGCCATGAATAGAATACTATACCTAGTAACGTGGGAAAGAATATTTTCTCTAAGTATAAGTAAAATATTTACAAATATTAATACATACAAGAGGGTCTCAATTGTTAAAGTCTGGACATAATAAAATTCAGTTAGATATTAATATAAAGACAATGTATAAAGTATTTAATTTTGTGAAATTTTTTTTTAAATATGGCTTTAAGCAATAGGTTAAAGATGATCAACCAGTGATTTTTTAATTAATGATTATCTGTTTTTCTGGCTATTAAATGTTTAAATAGTGTCCTAGAAAAGACACATAGAAGAGTCAAATCCCTAGCACTATTAATAAATAAACAAGAAAGAAAGTAAAAAATTAGGAATAAAATGTATTATATATAATCAAATACTTTAAATTAATAGCAAATAAAGTAATACATATAGAAAATTAATATTTTACCAATAAATTTGGAAACCTAAGGTGTATCTTAAAATGATGTGATTTGTTAGAACTGGCTTGAAAAGCTATAACTATTTAGGAGATAAATTGAAAATCTAAACTATCTCCTCTCTACTCTTTAAAGAAAAGTTGGGGACAAACACGTTTAGAAAGATGTTCCTATATCCATTTTTTCCCCATATATTTTTTTCAGTTAAGTTTATTGGTACATTTTACATATATAATACAGTTAAATTTATCACTAGGATCTTGTACCTTTACATGACATATTTTGGTTCTTATTTTTTCCCCATTTCCCTGCCCTCCCTTCACCCCCTTCACCCTTCCCTATTTACAAAGACTTTGTTTCCATTTTTTCCTTTTATCATATTTTTTCTTTTTCTTTCTTTCCTTTCCCCTACCCCTCCACTTCCGCTACTCCTTTAGTCCTTTTCTTCCTATTTCACATTATTAATTATATATTTTGATCCTTATTTACACTTGCAGCTTCTCACACCGCAGAAACTATTCAGTATTTACATGTGTCCTATTTATTTCACTTAAGAGTATAGCCTCAATGTGCATCCATTTAGCTTTAAATGTCTCTAGTTTCTCATTCTTGATGGCTGAGTAGTACTCCATTTTATTTTAAAAAACCCACATCTTCTTTATCTAGTCTCCAGTTGATGGACAATTGGGTTGTTTCCAAGCTTTAGCTATTACAAACTGTGCCACTATAAACATGGGTGAGCATTTATCACTGTGGTATGATTCTTTTAATTCTTTTGGGAAGATACCCAGCAGAGAAATAGCTGGGTCAAATGGGACTTCCAGTCCTAGTTCTTTGAGGTATCTCCATACAGATTTTCACAGTGGTTGCACCAGTCTACACACCCACCAGCAGTGGAGCAGTGTTCTTCTTTCCCCACAACCCCATAAACATTTGTCAACGGTTGATTTCATGAGAGCAGCCATTCTTTCTGGGGTGAGGTGGAATCTCAGTGTTGTTTTCATCGGCAACTCTTGAATGACAAGTTATGGTGAACTTTTTTTATATGTTTATTTTCTGCTTTTCTTTGTCTGAGAAATGTCTTTTCATTTCAGATGCCCATGTTCGAATTGGGTCTTTAAATTTGGGGTATCTGATTTTTTTAAGTTCCTTGTATATTCTCCATATTAGTCCTTTGTCTGAGGAGCAGCTGGTAAAAATTTTTTCCACATTGTAGGTTGTCTCTTAGCTCTGTTGGTGGTTCTCTTGCAGTGCAGAAGCTTTTAAAGAAGATGAGATCTCAGTTGTTGATTCTTTGTGGGATTGCCCATGCTACTGAGGTTTTGTTTATAAAGTCTTTTCCTATGCCAGTGTCTTCAAGAGTTCTACCTAACTCATCTTCCAGCAAGCTTAGTGTTTCTGTTTTAATATTTAGATCTTTAATCCACTTCAATTTTAGTGTAGCACATGGTGAAAGATAGGGGTCTAGTTTTAGTCTTTGGCAGGTTGAAATCCAGTTTTTCCAACACCATTCATTAAAGAGGCTATCTTTCCTCCAGTGAGGATGGTTGGCTCCTTTGTCAAAGATGAGGTAGCTGAATATGTCTGGAGTTGTTTCTGCATCTTTTAATATATTCCACTGATTCTTGGGTCTGTTCCTTTGCCAGTACCATACTGTTTTTATCACAGTGGCTTTGTAGTATACTTTAAAGTTGGGGATTGTGATACCCGCCCCCCCAATCATGTCACTGTGGCCTAAAATTGCTTTTGGTATTCTAGGTCTCTTCTGGTTCCAAATAAATTTTTTGGATTGTTTTCTCTATTTCTGTGAAATATACTGTTGGGATTTCAATTGAGATTGCATTGAATCTATAAAGTAGTTTTGGAAGTATGGCCATTTTCACTATATATTTTCTTCCTACCCAGGAACAGGGGATGTCTTTCGATTTTCTCATATCCTCTTCCTTCTCTTTTTTCAGAGTGCTGGAGTTTTCAATGTAGAGTTCTTTTGCTTTCTTTGTTAGATTGAGTCCTAGCTATTTCATATTTTGGATGCTATTGTGAAAGGAATTGTTTCTCTAATTTCTCTCTCAGTGAGTCTGTTATTTGTGTAAAAAAAAAAGACTTGATTTTTTAGTGTTAACCTTGTATCAACCTACTCTACTGTGTCTGTCAATTAAGTCTAGAAGTCTTTTGGTGGAGTTTTTTTGTGTCTTCTATGTAGAATATCATATTAGCAGCAAACAATGACAGTTTAACATCCTCCTTTCCTGACTTTATTCCTTTTATTTCTTTTTCTTGTCTAATTGCTGTGGCTAATGTTTCCAAAATTATATTGAACAGAAGTGGAGATAGTGGACATCCTTATCTTTTTCCTGATTTTAGCATGATGGTTTTCAGTTTTTGACCATTTAGTGTGATATTGGCTGTTGGTTTTACATAGAGAGCCTTTATAAGGTTGAGATAAAGACATCTATTCCAATTTTCTGTTGGATTTTTATCATGAATAGGTGTTGGATTTTGTTGAATGCTTTTTCTGCATCTATTGAGGTGATTGTATGGTTTTTGTCCTTGGCTGTGTTGATATAGTGTATCATAATTATTAATTTACATATGTTGAACCATCCTTGGAACCCTGGGATAAATCTGACTTGGTCAGGGTGTATGATCTTCTTGATGACCCTCTGTATTCTGTTTGCCAGTATCTTATTGAGGATTTTTGCATTTATTTCATTAGGGAGATGGGCCTGTAGATCTCTTTATTGGTTGGGTCTTTCCCTGGTTTTGGAATCAAAGTAATACTTGCTTCCAGGGCTGAATTTGGATGTATTGCTTCCCTTTCAAATTCACTGAAGAGTTTAAAGAGTAGTGGCAATAGTTCTTCTCTAAATATCTTGTAGAATTCACCGATGAAACCATCTAGACATGGGCTTTTCTTTGTTGGTAAATTTTTAATTATGTTTTCAATTTCACTGATTGTAAAAGGGGTGTTTAAAATTGTTTACATCTTCTTCATTGAACTTTGGTAATTGATATTTATCTAGAAACCTGTCCATTTCTTCTGTGTTTTCCATTTTATTAGAGTACAGGTTCTCAAAGTAAGTATTGATGATCCTCTGGATTTCTGCTGAATCTGTGTGACTTCACCTGTTTTATTCCTAATTGCATGTATTTGAGCCTTTTCTTTCCTTTTTTGAGAAGTTTGGCTAAGGGTTTATTGATTTTATTTATTCTTTCCAAAACCAACTCTTTGATTCATTGATTTTTTGTATCATTCTCTTAATCTCCATTGCAATGATTTCTGCTTTGATCTTTATAATTTCCTCCCTTGTATGAGCTTTTGGTTTGTCTTGCTCTTCTTTTTCTAGGAGCTTGAGGTTCAGCATTAGGTTGTTTACTTGAGCTCACTCTGTTTTCCCAGTATGGGCATTCAGTGCTATGAATTTTCCTTGTAGTACTGCTTTCATTGTGTCCCATAGATTCCTGTATGTTGTATTGGCAATATTGTTTAATTGTAAACACTGTCTAATTTCTTCTTTAATTTCCTCTTGACCAATTACTTGTTCAGGGAGTGTTATTCAATTTCCATGTGTTTGTTGAGATCTTTTGTTTTCTTATGCTATTGATCTCCCATTTAATTGCACTATGGTCTGCTAATATACAGGGAAAAACTTCAACTTCTTTCCATTCAGGTAAACATGTTCTATGAGTTAGCATGTAGTCTGTTTTGGAGAATGACCCATGTGCAGCCAAAAAGAATGTATATTCTGATTTTGTGGGGTAACACATTCTGTAGCCATCTATTAAGTCCATTTGTTCAAAAGCTTGGTTCAGTTCATTGTTGATTTTTTTTTTTTTTTTTGTCTAGATGATCTGTCTATTTGTGACAGTGGAGTATTGAGCTCCCTCATTACATTTGTATTAGTGCTTATTTGGTTTTTTCCTGTCTGTTAATACTTGTTTTGTACAGTTGGGAACATTCTTATTTGGTGCATATATATTTATGATTGTCATCTCTTCCTCTTGGATTGTTCACATTACAAGGATGTAGTGACTTCTTTTGTCTCTCTTAATTAGTTTTGGTTTGAAATTTATTTTGTCTTCAAATAAGATAGCTAGCCCTGCTTTTTTCTGGGTTCCTATCACATGGAGGACAGTTTTCCATCCTTCTACTTTCAGTCTATGAATTCTTTTTGAATTAGGTCTGTTTCCTGGATATGGCATATTGTTGGATTTTGCTTCTTAATCCATTCAGCCAGTCAATTTCTTTTAATTGATGAATTGAGGCCATTAACATTGTTGGTTATAACTGATATGTATTGACTTATTTTTGCCACATTATTTTTCTGTTGTTGGATCTTTTATTTTTCTCCCCTCTCCCCTTAATTTCTTGCCTTGCCTGATGGCTTTGCTAGTTGGGCATCATGGAATTGTGACTTTCATTGTTTTTTTCTAGGATATTGTTTAGAATCGTTTGGAGTGCTGGTTTGGTTTCATGAAATATTTCAGGTGTTCTTTGTAATGGAAGTATCTTATTTCCCCACCAATTTTGAAAGTTTTGCAGGATTCATCAATCTCGGTTGGAGATTGTTTTCTTTTAGGGCTTGAAATAACTCACTCCAGGCTTTCCTTGGCATGTGATTTGTTTCTTTTCTCTACCTGCTTGTAGTATTTTGTTCTTCTGTTGGGTTCATGTGATCCTGATTATTATATGTCTAGGTGTAGGGTTTTTTTGATCATGGCTAGTTGGAGTTCTATATGCCTCACTTAACTGTATGTCAAATTCTTTTGTTCTGTTTGGACGTTTTCTGTCATTAATTCTGTGAACAGTTTTTTGTCATTTGTACTTTTTCATGAACTCCTATCAGTCTTATGTTATTCTTCTTTGCATCATATAGGATCTGCTGGAACAATTTCTCATGGTCTCTTACAATTTTTAAGAGATCTCTTTTCATGGTCACTGACTAACACCCTGTCTTCAATATCTGATATTCTGTCTTCATATTGGCTCATTCTGCTGCGAATACTTTCAATAGAGTTTTTAATCTCCTGGATATCTGTTTGAATTTGTTTCATGGATCCCATTTCTTTCCTATGTTGGGCATTCATGGTTTCCATTTCTTTCTTATGCTGGGTATTCATGGCTTCCATCATGGTCCTGAGTTGAGTTGATCTATTATTTTTTTATGTGTTTCTGTTCTAGAATCTCTAATCATGTCTTTCATTCTGCTCACCATCTCTTTAGTCATCTGGGAAATTATTTGTGTCTTGAGTTTTTTTAGCATCTTATTCAACTGTTTTGTTACTTCTTGTGCTATAAGTTCAGGGTGTCCAGGTGGTTGATTATCAGATTTTTCCACATCATTTCCCTCAGAGTTTGCCTTTGGTGAGCTGGAAGACTGAGTTTGCACCTTTATAGGTGTCTCCTCATTTCAATTTTTGTTTTTGGTGCTGTTCTTGGTTTAATTCCTGGGTTGATACTTCAATATTGCTTATTATAAGTATCCTTTTTGCTTGTATTTAGAATCCTCATTGAATGATTTCTTCTCAGAGGTGTATACTAGATAAAGCTGTTTTTTAGGTTTTTAGTCTCTAATGACTCTTAAGCAGTCTCATTTTCATTATACCAGCAAGGACAACTGATTAGATCAATCACAACACCTTAGCCCAAGTGATACCATCAGCAACAACATTAGCATCAGAAACAATAGCTTAGAAAATGACAATTTGTAGTAGCTATTATTTTATCACCTTTAACTGCATGAATTAAATCAAATCAAGGATCAGCCCAAAATATGTTTATAGTGAATATACTCTTCAATATAGCAACTTTACCCTTCAGGGTGATGACTTAAAAGTAGTTGGGGATGGTGGGATAGGTAGGAAGAAGGATAGGGAAAGGTTAGAAATGAGGCCAGAGGACACAGGAAGATCACGCAAACTTTGGGAAATTGTTGGAGACAAGAGAAAAATACAGAATGAAAGAAAAACAACAAGAACAGAACAAACTAATAGCAATAGGGAAGCTAGAAACTGTATTCACTTCCCTATAAAACTAATGACAATTGAGAGAAGGAAAAAGAGAGAAGAAAAGAAAATAAAGAAAAAAGAAATACAAATTAGGGCAGGAACAGGAACAAAAAAGGGAGAGGGATGAAGAACAAGGTGGGAGAGAGCGAGAGAGAGAGAGAGGAAAAAAGAAATTTGAAAAAGATAAAAATTAAAAATAAGAAAAAAACTTTGAAAAAAATAGAAATAAAAATAAAGGGCCTCTTTGAGGGTATGTCTATGCTGTCACAATAGACAACATGGGCAGCAGTGTGCAGATCTAAGTCAATTAGTCTTCTCAAGCCATCAGCTGTCCCCTGAGATTCAGGCTGATTTCTGGCTGCAAGGCCCAAGTTGAACTCCTTGACCTTATGCTGGATTGAACTCTGCAGGGTTGTACTGCAGGTTCCAGCTGTCCTTGCTCTGAAGATAGTCCAGGTTATGATGGGAAGTGGTGATCCCCCCAACTTACCAGCTATGGTGGTTTGGTGTGCCTTTATTGCTGAGATTTTCTTCACTTTTCTAGTGGGCTTCAATTTTCATAGAGGATCCTCAGAAGGCCCTCTCTCTGCTCTATCTTCTGGAGCTCAGAACAATGGCCTTTGTGGCCCCCTGTGCCTCTGTGGTGTAGATCCAGGTATCACATGGCCCCACAGACAGAGGTGGGGAGGGCAGGCTTGGGACAGTGGTGCTGGCACCTGCGTTGCTAGGCTCCTGAGTGGCTTGTCTCCTCGGAGGCCCAGGGAGGCACCCTTAGTTCTCAGTATAACTTTTATATGCACTGGCACACCAAAATTTATGTGACTTACTTTATTAAGATATTTACTCTATTGTGGTAGTCTAGAACTGAACATGCTTTCATTGAGATATGCCTGTGTTTAGACTATAAATAAAATTAGCAGTTGTGAAACTTTATGTTCTTAGCATAACAGATATGAACCATATAAGGCGAAAACTGATGCATCTACTAGATGAAGTTGAGAATTCATATTAAGAAAATATTATGTAAATATCGGGCCAGGGATTTAGCTCAGTGGTGTCACCACCTGCCTCACAAGTGCAAGATCCTGAGTTTGATCTCCAATAACCCCCCCAAAAGAAAAGAAAATATAATGTAAATATCAAAGGAATCAACAAACCAAAATTAAATAAAGCTACATAATACTTAAATACATGTACCATTTACCTGAGAAGTATATAGGCCTGCACCCAACAGAGAATATGCTGACATTTAAAAGTCTGTTGTACATTAATGAAACATAGCCCAGCGATGGAAACATAAAATGCAAAGTAAACATAATTCCAAACATCTGATACCTGTAGGTGACATCTGTAACAAAATCAAATAATCTATAAGAAGATAGGCTCTCTCATATAATGATAATCAGTGTTTGACCCACTGATCTCCTTAGATGTGACAGAAATTACTTGGGTTTACTTTGTATGCTTTTTTCATCAGGTAGCTCCATCATGCTATGATGGTAGTGGAGACAGAGTACAAAAGGAAAGTCAGAGGAAAGCAGGCAATGCCACTTGGGGCAAGTTTTGGAAACAATAGCACTATAATTTTTACCTTATTTTATTTCCCAAAAGAATAAATAAAGAAGAAAGCTGAGAAGATAGTGAACTATACCTCTTCCAGAGAAGGTAGTGATTCACATGGCAAAGAGTACGGAGATGGTAAAGAATAAAATAATTAATCCAATTAACCTGCCATATGAGAGCCTAGGAAAGAGAGCCCATGTGAAGTTTAGGAACTAGTGAGAGTGCATGAAATTTTTGATGGAAGAATATGAGAAAGATTGCCTACATGTACCCTCTCCAAAATAGATATTAAACAATACAATAGCATGGAAGATTATGGGGAATAATTTTCTTCTCAGAACAAATAACATTCATGTTTTTGTAAAGCTAAAAGCAGAAAAAACAATCCAGGATTTGTCCCAAATTACAGGATATTATCTTAATATATTTTATTATCAGGACATTATCTTAATATATTTTATATACTTTATTATCTTAATAAAGCATTAAAATTTTGCTATTAATATAATTTATACTTGCTCTGCTTGCTTTTTCTTTCTTTATGCTTTCACTTATTTTTTCTTTCCTAATACGTAAAAGACCTTTAAAGTTTACTGTGACATTTTAGTTTTCATAGGAGAAAATTTATGTAAACTGCTTCCAATGATTCCATGAAGAACTTTTTCATCTTGACATATCTTGACTTTATTACTAATTCTATTTTCCCTTCATGTGGAAATTATATCCTCTTTTAAACTTAGTCATTTAATTAAAATCTCTACAGCAAAAGCTTTGTGTGTGACATGGTCAACACTAAGTCCTGTGAATTGATGAAGAATTTTAACAATGGACAATGAATATGATACTGTCATATAATAATGGTTTCATTATGTGTCAAGGTACTGCCACCATGTATCCTTGATTATTTTTTGGTTTTGCTATATATCAATTCAAAAAGTATTTGAACTCTTGAATAGTCTTGCCTCATAAACTATCATACAATGTTAAGAGTCCAAGGGCCAGGGATTTAGCTCAGTGGTTCTGTCACCTGCCGCACAAGCACAAGGTCCTGAGTTCGATTCCCAGTACAAAAAAAACAACAACAAAGAGTCCATTGTGTTATGCTTAACTCCTGATATGCAATACTAGGAAGAAAAAAATTTTACCACTTACTCCTATGTCATCTCATAGTAGAAGTAAAAGACTTCATCAAAGAATAAGGCTGTGAAAAAGTTTAACGGAAAAATGAAAGAGCAATTTAAGATTAGCACAACAATACAGGAGAATTGTTAAATTTTATACCTCCTATAATAGCAAAATAAATGAATAATCTTGATACATGTAAAGGAGTCTTTATTTTTAGAAAAATGTAAATACCCTGTACAAAATATTGATATAGCCAAATGTATTAGTCAGACATGGACATATCACCTCTTCCAAATGCCAACTGGATTTATAATTACAGTTTTGGACAGACTGTAATTATAGATCTGACTGGCTCTCTGATGTAGTTTATGTATATTATTTCCTGAAAAACAGCACTATTTAGTAAGAATTAATTCTCCTATAATTAAGTAGATTATATACTTCATATATACTAAAGGTCATGTATAAAAGTATATTTATGGGGCCGGGGATCTAGCACAGTGGTTTTGCCACCTGCTGCACAAGCTCAAGGACCTGAGTTTGATTCCCAGTACCAAAAAAAAAAAGTATATTTATATCCTTATATTAATTATATTAGACTAATTATTTCAAATATATATAACAAAATTATTATAACTAAATATTAGGATACATATTCCTCTATTAGGAGATATGTATCCATAGGTTGTATAATTTCTATAACTTTTATCATTTTATTTCTATCACAATGTCTTTAACTAGAGAGGAGTGATCATATTATTTTCTGAATTTTTCTCTAACCTGTGAGTTAGTTCTTTCTTTTCTAGTGTCTGCTATATCTCCCTGGCTATATTTTCATATATTTAATTAAAATAGTGGGTCATAAATCTGCAATAAATTAAAGACCAAAGTCTGCCAATGGTTTGCAACTGCAAAGATGTGTCAAAAGAAGTTATTTTTTAAAAAGTTTATTTCTTTATTATTTTTCATTAGTACATGTTTGTAGTATATCATGTTTACATTCCTAGGGGAAATTGGTACATGTGAAAAATATGTCTTCTTTTTCTCCCCTTTTCTCTTCTCTCCCTCCCTCACCATGTATCACTTGATCCCCTTCCATTTTTTCTGCCACACGTTTGCAATACATAGTTTACATTGTTTGTGTATTGTTGGTACATGTAGATAGCATATCTTAGTTCCTTTTTTATATCCCCTTTCCTACCCCTTCCTCACTCTCCCTCCATCTCTTGATCCCCTTACCCTTTAAGAAAGATCTCTCTACTTCCTATTCTCTATCTTTTATCCTTTATTTTTCTCTTTATTGGGTTATAAGAGAACCCATGTGGGTTTCTTCACAGAGGCCTCTGGAGTTACTCATAGTCACCATGCCCTTATAGGTTCAAGACATCCCTCTAAAACGGAGAGCTGGGATTCAGGGAGAAAGTGGCATTGAAACCTCCCCTTCTGTGTTGAGGTCAGCTCTTTGCTCTCCCTGTGGGCTCCAGTTCTGGCTTCGGATCCTTGCTGGGTCCTGGAAACCTACTTCTCTCCTTCTCTTTTCCTTATGTTGTTGTATTCCAATGTCTAGACTTTGAATCTCAGAGGGGCTGATTTTCCACTGCTCATCACTCTGCCATCTTCCTAAAAATAGTCTTACTCTTAAAATGATATATTAAGTTTATATTTTATTTTACTCTTAAATGAATCTCTCTATAGCTCCAATGTCAAAGAGATAATCTTTTGTTTTTGTTCAGAGGTTTAGTGTCACACCTTTTTACTTTGAGATCTATATGATATTTGAAGCTAAATTCTTTTCTGTACTCTAAAACAGGAGGTGAGGGATATTTTCTCCTTTTTTAATTTTAATTTTTATTGGTATTTCTTATTTTATTTGTATTTCTTATTTGATACAGGTGCTGGTTGATTAGGTACCATTTACTGAAATATCACTCATTCTTCACTGTACTGTAATATAAACTGTCACAAATTCAGTGACTAGAAAATTGCTGGGTTTATATATGGCCTCTCTGATGGATTCCCATGGTCTATTTCTTTTTCTTGTGAGAGAAGCTATCTGTTTTATTATTATATCCTTCGGATATTTCTTGACATTAAGGCCTCTGGCTTAATTGTAGTCTTTTCTTCTTTTCCTCTTTTCAGTCTGCCTCTTCCTCCTTCAATTGCCAATTCAGTTTTGCTGTACAGTCTTGATATCAACCCTAGAAACAGTTTGTGAATTGTAATGTACACACAAAAACACTGCGATTTTGGTTTAAAGTCATTGAATATATATTTCTATTCAGACAGAATCAACATTTTTACAATACTGAATCTTCTAAAACATAAATAGAATACATCTCATACCTGTCTTTTAAACTTTCCCTCGGTAATGATCTGGAAGTCTCAGATTAGGAACTGTCCATTTTTTGTTAGATTTTTTGTCAAGCACATGATTTTAAAATTACAGGTAACATCTTTAAGGACTTGTATTTTATACTTGTTGCTGGTATATGGAAATAGAATTGATATATACATATTGATGTGGATCATCTCAAATTCTGTCTCTGCCGATTTCCTCTTCTCTTTAGATTGAATTCTCTTATTTCTGTGTAGTTTGACTTTTCATTTTATTTTTAATGTTATTTCATTTATACTTTGATAACTATTCTTCCATATAGCAATGTTTTGCTTTCCCAGGCAACTGAAATGGTTTGATTTAAGTAGAAACTCCAAATTCAAGATCATTCTCTCATGCTTGCCTAAGCTGTTTGTCTTTCCTGTGCTGTCAGGTATCAGACAAATTTGGCAAAATTGATACACCAATTTTTGATCTTCCCTTCTTTATTTTTCCCAATTTTTTTTTTGGTATCTGTGAGGTCTGTTCTCTGGTTCTTCAGGCCACATACTCTTGGTTTTCTACAGAAATTTTAGTCATTTAGTCATACAGAAATTTAGTCATTTAGTCTAGTCTGGTACAGACTAAAACAGTCCCTGAGCTAAAAACTACAAAAACTGGAAATTCATTGCTGTTTCTATTTGTCTATGATCTTTCGTGACCTTCCTAATGTTAGTCTTTCTAGGGTCCTTTTAAGGAATCATGAAGTTATTTTGTCCACAGTTTATACTTGTTATTTGAGGAATGGCTTGGAATGATATATGCTTCCTTATTCTATCACATTTGATGAAAAGTTAAGTCAGCTCGTTAGATCGTTTTCTCCTGTTACTTTTCTCTCGGTCTACTCTTTGGGTGTTTCAGATAATGTTGATTGCAACAAAATGTGTGACAAAATGTGGAGGCCCTGAATAATGTTATCTCCTTCAAAGAGAGATTAATTTAACCTCCAGTTATTAATAGAATAGGGGAAGATGAACTAAATCCAATCATTGATTGAGCTGATTTGATTTGGATTTTAATATCAGTAGCTCTCTCCACCTGCTTCTAGGACAGCGCTGGTCAGGGTTCCCAGGGAAGAGTGTGCAGCATTTGCTAAGCCCTTGGAAGAATTTAAGTTGATCCTAAATTCCAATTTTTCCTTCCTTAGCACTGGGTAAAAACACTAAAAATATCCTTTGTTTCTCAGGGGCTTTCTGCTTAATATCTAAGCCTTTTATTGTGTAGTTTAAAATTTTGGCCTCTCCCCTAAGGAAGAGGCCAAAATTAGAGCACATACTTTTCTGTTCCACATCTCTTTCCAAGATCTTGACCCCCAAAGTCTTGTGGGATTTGGCAGATGTGAAGTTCATGTGTCATCTCTCCCACCCCATAGGATTGCCTGAGGGTCTCCTCCTGCTTTTTCTGCTTCTTACCCAGGATTTGATTTGTAACCCTTTACCTTGCATATCCAGTTGACAAAAGGGGTTATAAGTAAAGTAGTTCCCTTTGATTATAATCATTTTGAGATATAGGCCTTTCAGGTTCTTGTTACCAACTGTGCCTTATTTTATAAAATGCAAATAGAATGTTTGCATGTGTTGGTCTGTAGCAAACTACTCCATTGTATCTACAAGTGAAAGTTTTCAACACATTCTTTTTAATGAATTGATAAAGATCTTCAACTGCATGTCACCCTATGTAATGCACTGTACTATCGTACTATTCATTATTCAAAGAAAAATATTTGTATTGAAAAATGTATTTTCTAGTTATTGAATTTCCCTTTTTCAGGAAATGTAATGGCTTTGAAATGTACTAATATACTGTAAATAAATCATGCAAATAGAGTTTCAAATTTTATTTACAGAATTCAGATGAAAATCTACAAATGTTTTCTAACAAAATTTTAGGAAGAGAAAGATAATAAATGGCCACATTGACAAGCATGGAGAGACAGTTCAAAAGACATACTCTGTGTGACAAGAATCTTAAGAGTTTTTTGTTGTTGTCTGTTTTTGTTTGGCTTTACTCTTCATTAATTAGAAGAAGCTCCGTAGTTTAAGTACAGGACAAATCAAGGCCTTCTGAAGACATTAAAGATCATGTAAACACAGTATAATAAGTACCAGTCCAATCTTCTGGAAAGTAGATAACAAAATGATTTAAAAAGTGATGTAACTATTTTCCAAAAATAAGATGAACCAGATGTTCTCTTTTTTTCTACACATTTGTAAAATATCTGTACTTATAACACTCCCTTTAACAAGATAAAAAAACTTTTAAAGGGCAAAGTTAAAAAAGAGAGATTACTGGATGACTCAATGTTCAATGTTCACCGTGCTAAGTCCAGTTCTTTTTCTTATAAACAAAATTTAAATATTCTCATAAAATTAAAGTAATATATAAGTTTTAAAGTACATACCAGTAAAATTCCTATTCCATCCTCATGATATTCTCATTTTCCTCTCAACATAACTCTGTTTGAAGTGAAATATTCCTTGACACTTTTTCATTGTGGGGATCTATATGTATACATCTCTGGATGTTGTGTACAAATTTACATATGTAGACAGAGGTTTTCTTGAGTCATAAAATAGGTATCTTTTTCTTTAATCTTGCTATTTTCACCTAACATTCAATATCAAGCATTTTTCATGTCAGTTCATAGAGATCTATCTCATTCTTTATCATTTTAATACAACACTACCATTTTAAGTAATTCCCCAGTCAATATATTTTATTTCAATATTTTGACATTTATATAAAGCTGCAATAAATATTTGACATCAAACTTTTGACAAAGGTTTGATGATTTGTGGAGGATAAATTTTTGCGAATATGAACATGACAAAATATTTGGTAAGAAAATTTACAAATTCATGGTTCTAATAGTGTTTGCAAGCATTTGATGCCTCATATTTAACATTAGGTATCATAAACATTTTAATCAGACAACTAATACCTACATTTCAGTGCTGTTTAATTTTTTTAAAATTAACTTTACTGGTAAATTTTTGATATACATAATGATCACATTCCTCATAGGGAATTTTTACTTGTACATAATATATCTTGATTCTTTTTTTCTCATTCCCCTCTTTTCCCTTCAACTCTTCTTACCTTCCTCATTTAAAAGAGCTTTGTTTCCACTTTTTTCCTTCTATTCTCCTTTTCCATTCCTTTCCTCACCCTACCCTGTTCACTTTCCCATTTGAACATTTTCTACCTACTTCCTAATATCTATCATCCATTTTGGCCCTTATTTGCCCTTTCTGTTTCTCACACAAGAGAAACAATGCAATATTTAAACACATGTGTCCAATTTATTTAAGTAAAACTATGGTCTCAAGGTTCATCCACTTACTTAAAAATTCTCAACTTTATCCTTCTTTATGGCAGAGTAGTACTCCACTGTGTATGTAAAAACACATTTTCTTTATCCAGTGTTGTTTAGTTTTAAATTTTCCTGATTTGTTGCTCATTTCAAGGAGATTTTCCTTGTTATCTTTATAAACTCTGTTTATTATTCATGCTGCAAACATCTTTTTCAATACTATCTTCTGAATTTGGTATATGATAGCTTTTGCTGACAAAAAGATTTTTCAGTTTTAAGATTTGTCTTTGTATTAAACTTTTAAACTATGTTTTTCAAAGCTCTGAATCCACATTTATTTTATTGTCTACTTGTTTTTTTTCTTTCCTAAAAGAAATACAGTGGTGTTTCCTACAAAGATTGATGATTTCTCTAATTTAGCTCAAAATTCTAATCGTATATTGCCTTGTGAATTTTAAAGCTATTCTAAGTGCCAAAGTTTTCATGACAGTTAATAACTTTTTGGTAGTTTTAGCTTTTGAAGAATGCTTTATGCATAAAAATGTCAACTTTTGATTTTTTAACAAATTTATGCTGAAAATTGAAATTTTTGAATTATTTGCATTAAGTTCATTTATGTTACCTAGAAAAATTCAGCAAACAAGTGTTTGAAGAGAACATATTTCATTATGATCCATTGGTATGGGCATTCCAATAATGGATCACTGGGCATGGAAGGGTGGAGTTGTTATTTATCAGCCTATATGTATACAACTTATACTCATTTTTGTTTAGATGTATACTTGCTGTTTTATTTCACTTAACCTAATTTCTATTAACTAACTTTTACCTCTCTTAGTAAATTGTTTATTTTTGTAATTTTTAAAATTAACCACTAAAACTCAATTTAAAGCAAGTTATTCTTAACATATAGTAAACTTAGATTTTTTTGATGACTTCTAGAGTTCTGAATTATAATTTACTAGTCTTATGAAGAATCTGGGAATATTTGGGTAATGCAGATAGGTTAGATCACTGAAATCCCAAGCTAATGAGTTAACCTCGCATATTGGAGGCATAAATATAAAGTGTTAGAATGAGTTTGTAAGAGATCCAGACATGGAATGCTAAGGCCGGATGTAAGCAAAGATGTTCCCTTTCCCCTCTCCTCCTGCTCAGTGAGACCCACAAGAACCCAGTGTTCTCACACTCTTTCTTTCCTTTTTTTCCCCATAAAAATGTGCTGTCAGAAAATTCACGAAGCTTATCTGCATTAAGAATTATGTAATGTCATTTTAAGGTATTCAAGATAAAAGAAAGGAAGCTCTAAATGAAACTTCTTTTGCCTCAGAAGTTATGATGGCAGTTACTTTAAAAACATTTAAAAAACCCATTTTATCAGTTTGTCATCAGTGTGCCGATATAAAATGTAAAGCTAAATACATATTTATATTTGGTAATGTAACAGTAGATAAATATAACTACATTTTACTATAGTAATAAATACATACATAATAGCAATGTATATGTACATACTACATACTAGTTCTAGTTCTGTGTTTAATATGTTTGTTTCTCAGGACCATAAAACCTCTACTGCATGATACTTATCTGTCAAATAAATAATAGCATATACTATGCTGGATAATAACAATTAAATAAGGTGCTCCTCTCTACAAATAGATCCATCAATACATTTATCTATATACAGCACACATATACACACAACACACACGCAAACACACACACACCCCTTTATTTATATATTTAGCATTTAGTATAGTGTTTGAATGACATATCGTGAGAACTTAACAAATATTAGTAATTTTTATCAAGGGGAATATGGTATTTGCTTTATATTTCATGAAAGATTCCTATAAATATGAAAGCAAATCTTAACCAAGGAAATATTCCCCAAAAATCAAATTCTGAAAAAAATTTATAAGTTTATTCATAATTAACACCAAATAATAATGTAAACCAAACCACTTTTAAAGGATTTACACTGAATTCCAGTAAAAAATAAAAATATGACAAGAAAATCGCAAATACCACATTTGTATCAAACAATATTTACTTTTAGATTGGAAATAAAATCTTTACAAGCCTCCAAATAAGGAAAAAATGCATATGATTATGCCAAAATAGTATTTTTGCTTCCTTTTGTCTCCACTTCTTTACTAAGTGCATACCCACAATACCCATGTACCTGTGGGGCACTCTTGTCTTCCATCAGATTGACAGAATTTTAGTTGTGACTCCACACCTCACTGTCTATGTTTGTTTTTATTTTTTATTTTAATTAGTACATATTTGCTGTACATAATGATTACAGTCATCGTGGGTAGTTGACACATGTACATAACACATCTTCATTCTTTACTTCCCTTCCCTCCCTCCACCATCTCTTGATCCCCTTCCCATTTGCAAAAGATTTTTCTCCCTCCTTCTTATTGTCTATCTTTTATTTAACCCTTTAATTTATTTATACATTGGGTTTCCCATAGCTTTTTTCCTTCAATAATGGAACAAAGTAATGTGTTTATACTATAGTTTCCACAGTTAGATGGAACAGTTGACTAAGTCTCTAAGTTGGTTTCATGCAGCTCACTATGTCAGCTGAACTCACAAGCTCATTTGAAACCCTACCACAATCTCTAAAGCTTGCCAGCAACAATTCCCTAAAATGAAAGGTAACATTTAAATAAGTAGAAATTGGATGCAGTGAAATATAATAAAAACAATAAAAAATAACATTACCAAGGGCTGGGATATCAAGGCAAAGTATTCTAATTGCTGCTTCAGCCCTTGACAAATGTAGTAGCAACATACAGCACACATTCCTACATCACCATCAGAAGAGACAAGTTTCTGGGTCGAAAGCAGGAAAATTACGTTTTGACCATCCATCTGGTCACAGATGTAAAACATCCACAGAGCAGATAACAGCTGAAAAGTTGTATCTGGAAATGAAGAGAAACCAATGTAATGGCTATCTCAGGAAATTTACTTGTATTCCACATACAGTAGTATACTAGAGAGTCTTTATATATTGTACACAAAAGGAGTCACAATAAGGGAAAGGTAGAGAAAAGGTATCTGCTTTGATTTGGGTCTGAATCTCCCCCCAAATCTTCATTCAGTCAGAGGTAACTGAATCTGGAATGTGTGATGCTGGGATTAAGGGCATTTTATTACCAAACCACTACACAAGAGTGATTGGTTTAGCTCTGCCCTAATCCCAGTAGTCTGTATGGGATAGAAGAGGCAGAAAGAGACAGTGAAGGTCTCTTGTTACCTTTGCTATCTTGTGTGCACCACCTTGTTTCTCTGTGATGCCTGTTTGCCAACCTTGCCTTGGAGCCAGCTGATTCTGGACTGAAACCTTTATGAACTGTAAGCCAAATAAACCTCTTTTCCTCTAACTTTGGGTGTCAGATATTTTGTTTCAGCAACAAGAGAAAAGTAACTAACACAGTATCATAATCTATTTTCTTCTCCTTTACCTTTTCTCTATTTGTTCACACCTTTTCCTCTACATTTGTCTTTCTTGCTTTCTATATCAACTCATCTTTCTATCTCTCTTTTCATTTGTTTGGATATTTTGATTTCACAAGCATTTCTAAGTGCTAAAGAAAATTGGCAGAAAAAAGATGTTTTCCATAAGCATAAACAATTATATGATAGTGCATTTATGATTAGATTATTTCTGTTCCTTCTCAAAATTGTACCTCAACTTTGATTTTTCTATCCAAATTTAGAGCCATCATATTGTTCTATTATCATTTTATATATGATAATAAAATTCTAAATAACTAGTCTAACTCAAACTTTCTAGCCAAATTAATTTATCTTCTCTCTAAAATTCACCTCTCATAGCTCTATTTTGCTCACAAATGATAAGCCACTAATATCTTTTGAATCAAGTTCCAAATAATTAGTTCAGTGTTCCAAGTTCCTCTGTAACCACCTGACCTCATCTCTAAGTTGGCCATATCTGTCTGCCCAGTCTGCCCGCTTACTACCCCAAGCCATCTGGTTTCTCAACTTGTCCTGTTTGTCCAGGAAATTTTCATCTCCTCAAATAGATTCATTCTTTCACTGTTTCTTTTTAAAAAATCAACTAGTTCCGTCTTTAAGACAATTTCTAATTCTAGCATTCATTAAGATCCAAGTTAGTTTGAAAAATGATAGATTTTCTTACATTTATTTCCCCAGAACTGATGACAGATGTTTTTGTTTTGCTATAGAACTTAAGTGTTAGTTAAATTTTAAGTTCTAAGTCTTTTATAAAGAGGTCAGATTTCTCTGATAATTCTGAGCATGACAATTATTTTTCCATTTCACCCTATTATGTCTGCTCTCTTTCAATTATCTCCAAAATTTATATGTAAGCTTTCAGGAGTGTGACTATGTATTCTACTATCATCTTTATTCCTGAATAAATGAGTTTAATTGGGTTTTTAACATCAGAAGACCCTTAGTGAAAGGGTGGCCCAATGGTGGCATGGATGGATGAATGCATGCTTAAATAATTGGTGAGAGTTGAACTTATTTTTGGAATATTGCCCAAATATAAATTTTGTTTTGTTATTTTGCTTGCATATTCACACTTCACATTTAAATCTGTCCTAAAGAATGAAATAACTCACTTGGATGCTTTCCTGCACAAGTGAAATTCAGGAAGTAGTTGATACTCTTTTGAGTATTTTTGTTTTTAAAATTATTTCTAACTGATACATACACACACAAAAGAATTGTACATGTTAATGAGGCACTATGTGTAAATTGTGTAATGTTTAAATCAGTTTAAGCATAGCTATCTCCTCAAGCATTTATCATTTATGTTCAAGGGAGAGAAGAATTAGAAACCGTTGTTCACTGGGTTCCAATTTAGATATCTATGTCCTTAAAACAATTTTTCCAGTGTAACCCTACTTTAAAATTTTATTTTATTGTAGTTTAACTTATTACACAACATTTGTCACACAAGTGGATGTGCACCTAAAAATTAAAGAGAAAAACCAGAATTTTAATCTAAAATGTAATTTAAATTACATTTCCATTATAGAAAACTAAACAGCATTAGTGAAGAGAAGTATCCCTTCCTACATCTCTGCCTCTAATTTCAATACTTTTCTATTGCTCTTTTGGGGGGGCTATACATGGACATTTTTTCATAGATTTACAAATATATTTAGATATTTTTATGTATATAAAACTTTGGGAGATATGTACTGTACCTGTTAAAATTGAATGATCACAAAAGCAAATGAAAACAAACATATGCTACCTTCCAAAAACAGAGTCCACTTCAAAGAACATTATAAGCATATAGATATATCATTGTGTGCATCACATGTGTATACAGTAGCAGATGAGGGGAGACAAACATAAACATAGTGATAGACAAAAAGAATGTCCCAGATTAATTTAGGTAAGTGGAGCAGAATACGCAAATTCTTTTAACTTTACATTTCCCCTTAATAATGACCTTCCCTAATCAACACATATAGAGTGTTATTTTTAAGCCATCACATTTCCGAGCAATAATATTATTTTTATTTGATTTTTTTTGTATTGAGGATCAAACACAGGACCTTGGACTTGCAAGGCAGGCTGTAGCACCACTGAGCTAAATCTCTGGCCCTGAGCAATAATGTTATACAACAGCTTCCTAAGTGATGAACACTTAGGATGGTCTCAAGTATTTTGTCATGAGATATACTGAGTCAATGAAAACCACCCTCATGCACATCTGTGTGTCCATATAAGCCCCTCACCTTGGACTCTCCAAAACAATAGGACTATTTGTGCTTCCAAGAAAAATAAATGAAAAATGCTTAATTCTGCCTGACAGAAGTAGGCTTTGTATAACAACAAAATTATACAATCAGTCTTAAAAACCTCATTTCAAAATCTTACCAATTATAGCCAATAGATTCAAGCCCCAAAGCTCCAGAAGACATGCATTTCCCCTATGATTCCATTATAGTTCATGAATTTATTCAGGGATATATGGAGAAAGTGATAAATCTCACCTCCATCGCCATTCTTTTTAAGAAAAATAAAAATAAAAATTAGAAAAGTGCATGCGGGTTCAAATGGCATGAAGAACTTTTGTCTACTGCTGATTTCCTTCTTTGTTTTAATGTAGGTAACTAATGTCCCTTCTATGATGGAAAATCCTAGGGACACCAAAAGGAATACATATTTGCTAAAGTTAGTATCTCAAATATAATTTTTAGTTACTTTAGAATGTATTTTATACATTTAAGAAGTATAGTAATTTTTTAAAGTATAACATTTATTTAAAAAGTAAAGTATTTTGTAATTTGACTTAAGAAGCATAGTAGTGATCAAAAGCCAATTGCAACAGCATTTATTGTGTAACTATTTTCACTAATGTATAGGAATTTGATTATTTTATGGTAACTGTCCATATATATTCATGATTACTTTTTATTCTTTGTTGAGTTCTCATTTCTCTGATTATTTCTTAAAGAACCAGGGCCAAAGTCTTTTAATCATGTTCCTTAATAATCAATTTTGTAAATCAAAATGTATTCATTCATTGCATTATTACTTTATAGATATTTTTCTATTCACTTGTGTTTCTTTGTAGAATCAGCATGACTATTTCCAAAGATTCCTTGAGGTACTTTAGTTACAACTACAGTAATCTAAGTAATAAGTTTAGAAGAGTTAACATTTATAAAACGTGAATTCTTTCTATCCAGGAATAGTAGATTTCTTTCCAGTAATTCAATAGTATTTTTATTCTATGAATAAAAGTTTAAGTTACTCTTTTCACAGATTCCTCACAATTCATGTTAGATGCATTTCCACTTTTATATTTACGTTCAGTTGTAAATTGTATCATCTTATTTCTAAAGCTAATTGTGCAAAAGACATTTTTGAAAGTTTGAAATCAATTTTATAAGACATTGTACTGAATTTTCTTCCTATATAGGTATACCTACCAGGATAAAGTTATTCCACTAAATTGTTCAACTATGCAGTCACCTGCTGATAAATGAAACATCTATTTCTTTCCAATTTTATGCTCTTTGCCCTTTTCCTAACTACGGAATATGCTGCAAGAGTAAATGTGAATAATGCTAGTATTAGTGGTCATCTCTGCTTTTTTCTCAAATACAGTGGGGATTATTTTTGCTCAAAGTTTACTTTGTTAATTTTGGTCATTAGTTTTGTTATATAGCTACAAAAATCAAATATATAAATATTTCTATTTAATAGTTCTTATATGAAATTGTGAAATGGTTAATCAAGTTTCTCTACAGGTAATGATAAGACATTGTACCCTTCATTCTTCAAAGTCTGAAATATACTGATTCATTTTCTTTCTTTTTTTTTTTTTTTTTTTTTTTTTTTTGTACTCCAGACCTTGCACTTGTAAGGCAGGCACCAGAACTACTGAGCTAAATCCCCCACCCCTGATTTATTTTCTTATATTGGAATATCTAAGCATTTCTAAAATGAACCCCATTTTAACATACTATATTTTTCTTTAAATTGTTTTCTAAATTGCACTTATTATTAGCATGTTATTAAAAATTTTGTTTCTTTTTCACAGTTTTAAATGAAATGAAAATATATTTTTGTGCTTTTTTGTTCAAGTTTTGCAACTTATGTTGAAATGGATTTTAAAATAGTAAATAGAAGATTGATATCTTTTTATCAACTAAAGTACCTTAAACTGCATTGGGAACTTTGCTCCTGGCATAAATCATCTTTGAAACAATTGGGTGGGGGCCCAATCCGGGCCTCTGAGGCAGGAGCTGAGCTGTGCGGAGCTGAGCTGCACCCCTGCAATTAGCATCGCCCCACCCCCACCCTGGGCCTCAGAGTTGCAGGCACCTGCAGCACCAGCCTACCCTTCACCCCGCCCCTGCCTCTGGCCTCCAGGATGCATCAGTACCTGGATTCACACTGCAGAGGCACAGGGGGTCATAAAGGCCATCATCTGAGCTCCACAAGATAGAGTGGAAGTGAACAACAGAGAGAGGGCCACTCTCAGACTCCTTGATGAAAATTGAAGCCCACAGGAAAAGTGAAGAGAATCTCTGCAATAAAGGCACACCACACCACCATAGTTGGTAAGTTGGAGGGCTCATCACCTCCCATCGAAACCTGGACTATCTTCAGGGAACCGCAGCTGGAACCTGCAATAGAACCTTGCAGAGTTCAACCCTGCAGGAGGGCAGGGAGCTCAACTTGGGCCTTGCGGCCAGAAATCAGCCTGAATCTCAGGGGACTGTTGATGGCTTGCTGAGACTAATTGACTTAGATCTGCACACTGGTGCCCATGTTGTCTATTTTGACAGCAGAGACATACCCTGAAGGAGGCCCTTCATTTTTATTTTTTATTTTCAATTTTTTTTTCTTATTTTTAATTTTTATTTTTTTTCTTCTCTTTTCAAATTTTTCTTTCTTCTTTCTTTTTTCTTTTCTTTCTCTCACTCTCTCACTCTCCCACCTTGTTCTTTTTCTTTCTTTTTGTTTCTGTTCCTGCCCTAATTTGGATTTCTCCTTTCTTTTACTTTTCTTCTCTCTTTTTCCTAGCTTGATTGTCATTAGTTTTATTTTTTTATTTTTTATTTATTTTTTGGTACTGGAGATTGAACTCAGGTCCTTGCACTTGCGCAGCAGGCAACAAAACCACTGAGCTAAATCCCCGGCCTGATTGTCATTAGTTTTAAAGGGAAGTGAGCATAGTTTCTAGCTTCCCTATTGCTGTTAGTTTGTTCTGTCTTTGTTCTTTTGTTCTGTCTTTTTCTCTTGTCTTCAACAGCTTCCTAGAGTTTTGTGATCTTCCTCTGTCCTCTGGCCTCCCTTCTAAACTTTCCCTATCCTTCTACCTATCCCTCCCTTCCCAACTCCTTCTAAATCCCCATCCTGAAGGGTAAAGTTGCTATATTGAAAAGTTTATTCGCTATAAACACATTTGGGGCTGGTCCTCAATTTTGATTTAATTCACATGCTTAAAGGTGATAGATTAATAATTACAACAAATTATCATTTTCTAACCTGTGCTTGATGGTATTGTTGTTGCTGATTGTATCACTTGGGCTAAGATCTTGTGATTGATCTAACCAGTTGTCCTTCCTGCTATAATGAAAATGAGATTGCCTCAGAGTCAATAGAGACTCAAAACCTAAAGACCAGCTATATCTGGAAGACACCTCTGAGAAGCAATCACTTTTCCATAAGGGTTCTCAATACAAGCAAAAAAGATACTTACAATAAGCAATATCAAAGTATTAACCCAGGAATTAAACCAAAAACAGTACCAGCAACAAAAATAGAAATGAGGAGACACCTAAGCAAGGTGCAAACCCAGACTTCCAGCCCAATAAAGGCAAACTCTGGGGGAAACAAGGTGGAAAAGTCTGATAATCAACCACCTGGACACCCTGAACTGATAGCACAGGAAATAACAAAACAGATGAATGAGGCTCTAGAAAAATTCAAAACAGAAATAATTTCCGAGATAACTACAGAGATATTGAGCAGAATGAAAGACATGATTGGAGACTCTAGAACAGAAAAAGATAAAAAAAAAAAATAGATGAGTTCAGGACCATGATGGAAACCATGAATTCCCAGCATAGGAAAGAAATGGAAACCATGAATGCCCAACATAGGAAAGAAACGGGATCCATGAAACAGATTCAAACAGATAACCAGGATATTAAAAACTCTATTGAAAGTATTCACAGCAGAATGAGGCAATCTGAAGACAGACTATCAGATAGAGAAGACAGGATGGAGGTCAGTGACCATGAAAAGAGAGATCTCTTAAAAATAGTAAGGGACCATGAGAAATCAACCCAACAGCTCCTAGATAATGCAAAGAAGAATAACATAAGACTGATAGGAGCCCATGAAAAAGCAGGAGAAAGTACAACTGACATGACAATTGGGTGGGCTAAGCCTGTGCTAATTATTACTTATAATTAATTTGTGTGGAGATATGTAATACAAAAGACTAGTGTTTTCATGATTTTTTATTATTAAAATTTTATCTTATTTTTGCACTTTATATCAAGATAATATCAAAAAGAAAAAATTCTCACATGTATTTGATTCAGAAATGAGGTTTAAGGCAGTCTAAATTTTCTTCCATCTGTGTTTAACAATGTTTCTAAAACAGAAATTTTATTTCAAATTTGTTTACATTGTTTTGAATATTTTTCAAATGTTGTTTTTCATTATTATGTTTTTCACTTTTGGGGGGGAGGGGGGTAGACTTTCTAGGTAGTCCAGGTCGGCTTTCAACTCACTATGTAGCCCAGGCTGGCTTGGAATTCATGGTAATCCAGCCTCCCAAGTGCTGAACTATAGGCGTGTGCCACCACGCCTGGCTCATTTTCACTTTTAACACTATAAAATTATGAATTCTTTTTAAGGTTAGGCTACTTTAGTTTTATGGTACATTTTGAGTTGAGTATTATCACTACACCTGCTTTGTTCCTCTTTTTTGAAATAGAATTGTCTATTCTGGATATTACCTCTCCATGTAAACTTTAAAATCAGGTTGTAGCTATCCATGAATAATTTACAGAGATTTTGTTTAGCATTGTGTTGAGTCCATAGGTCACATTAGAAAGCACTAATATCTTGATAGTATTGAATCTTCCTTTCTATGAATGTAATCTATGCTTCAATTTATTTAGTTCTTTAATGTTTTTCATCAGAGTTTTGTAATTTTCTTTATATAGCTCTTTTATGTATTTTGTTTGATTTATATTGAGATATTTCATTTCTAAGAAAGATAGTATATGGTAATATGTTTTAATTTCAAATTCCTCATGTTCATTGCTGGTGTATAGGAAAGGGAGTAAATTTTGTAGTGTACTTTGAACCAGAAACCTTTTTTTTTTTTTTTTTTTTCAGTTCAGTGCTGATGGAGGCCACTGGGTGCAGCACATCAGCTCCTATGCGATTTTCTTAAGTGACTTTTAGTTTAGAAACCTCCTCCGGCACATGTAATTTTCTTCAGAGACTGCATAGCCAAATTTCTTATAGAAACCAACATTTTGTGGTAGACATTCAAGAGTAATCTTGTAACAGTTCAATTCCTTGCTTAGCAAAGTAAGGGTCGACAATAACAATTTGCCAAGCTGCTTTCCTCTGCATTCATCACTAACGACAGCATCTTCTACTCTTCCTCTCTTAGCACAGGAATGGATGAATTTATGTTCGATTATCAGAGTTGCTGTAGCAACAATCTGTCCTAGGGTCACATCTTCCACAACTATAACATGATAATCCCCAGATTTCTTCCTATGTACAAATGATTTCATAAACTGTTCTGGGTTGACAACTCCAGTCTCTGTCAGCTGACCCAGTACCTTAAAAAAACCCTCTGTTTTAGTCAGCAGTACAAGGGGTCCTCAAAACCAAGCCTTCTCCGGGATGTGCTGGAGAAATGTCTGGAGAAAACGTAGCTGTATTCTGGCTCCAGTCCACTTCCCTTGGTAGACTTGGGTCAAATATAGGTGTTTCGTCAGGTTTCATCTTTCCAGTAAGGTCTGCGCCCGGCTCCGCTGCCCGGCAGTCCTCACTCGCAGAGGCCGAGCAGTCTGCGCTCCCCGCCAGGGGTGCGTCGGACTCTACCCACCCGGCTGCAGAGTACCTGATCCCCACCTCCAGAAACCTTTTTATAATCACTAATTAGCTCTAGGATTTTTTTGTACTTGGTAATTATTTCACATTATCTTTATAGATGATCACATCATCTGCAAACAAAGACGAGTTGTGTTTCTTCCTTTCCAGTAAGTATCTGTTTTATTTCCCTGCTTGTCTTATGGCATTTTTAGGAATGAATATCTTTTTCTTGTTCATGATCTTAGCAGAAAAAAAATTTTGAGTTTTTCACCATTAACTATAATATTATGATTTGGGATTTTTTGATAAATATTTTTTATTAAGTGGAGAAAGCTTTTCTCTGTACATAGCTTGCTGAGAGTTTTTAATCCTAAACAGCTACTAGATTTTGACAAATTTTTCTGGATCTATATATATGAACATGTCCTTCTTCTTCACCTTGTTGATGTGCTGGATTCCCTCAACTGATTTTCAAATAGAGATCCAGACTTCTGCATCTAGTTATGTTGAATATTTTTAATGTATATAATTTCTTAAATAAATGTTGGCAGAATTCACCAGTGAACATATCTGTGTCTGTTATTTTGAATTGGCGAAGGTTATTATTGATTTGATTTCTCTAATAGATACAGGCTTAGTCAGATTGTCCATTTCTTCTTGTGTGATTTAGGGTAGATAATGTTTTTTGGGGTATTGGTCCATTTCATCCAAGTAATCAGATTTGAGGACAAACAATAGTTCATACTGCTCCTTTGTTACCTCTGTAATGTTATGGGATCTTTAAAGATGTCCCTTCTTTCATTTTTTTGTATTAGTAATCATGTTTGCTCTGTCTTTTTTTATGTTAAATTCTTTTATTGGCATATTTTGGGTATACAACACAATTACATTTCTCATTGGGAATTGTACCTTTACATAATGCATCTTGGTTCTTATTTTTTCCCCATTCCCTGCCCTCCCTTCACCCCCTCCACCCTTCTCTATTAACAAAGACTTTGTTTCCATTTTTTCCATTTCTCATCATTTTTCCTTTCCCTTCTTTCCTTTCCCCTGCCCCTCCCACTACCCCTACCCCTTTGGACCTTTTCTTCCTATTTTACATTATCGATTATTCATTCTAATCATTGGTACATTTTAGGTATACAATATAATGACATTCATCATTGGAAATTTGCACCTTTACATAATTTCTCTAGGATCTTATTTTTCACCCTTGCCCAGCTCTCTCTTCAACCCCTCCAGCCCTCCCTATTTACAAAGATTTTGTTCCTATTTTTCCATTTTCTCATATTAATCCCATTCACTTCTATCCTTTCCCCTAGCCCTCCCACTTCCTTCCCCTTTGCCCCTTTCCTTCCTATTTCACATTACCTATTATACATTTAGTCCTTATTTACACTTTCAGTTTCTCACACCACAGAAACTATTTGGTATTTATACATGTGTGTCCTATTTATTTCACTTAAGAGTATTGCCTCAATGTGCATCCATTTAGCTATAAATGTCTCTAATTTCTCATTTTTTATGGCTGAGTAGTACTCCATTTTATAAAAAAACCCACATTTTCTTTATTCAGTCTCCAGTTGATGGGCATTTGGGCTGCTTCCAAGTTTCAACTAACACAAACTGTGCTGCAATGAACATGGATGCACATATATCACTGTGGTATGATTCTTTTAATTCTTTGGGGAAGATTCCCAGCAGTTGAATAGTGGGGTCAAATGGGACTTCCAGTTGTAGTTCTTTGAGGTATCTCCATACTGATTCCACAGTGGTTGCACTAGTCTACACTCACACCAGCCTGGTGAGGGACTTAGTGATTGTTTGACTTCTCAAATTGGGTTTTTTTTAGTGATTTTCTCTGTTGATTTCCTGTTTTCAATTTTACTGATTTCCATTCTAATTTTTACTTCCTTTCTTATGTTTATTTTGGGTTTATTTTTTTTCTCCTTTTTCTTGTTTCCTAAGCCAAAAGTTTAGATGATTGATTTTAGGTCTTTTTAAAATATACATTCAGTGTTATAAATTTCCTTCAAAGAACTACTCTAATTTCATCCTACAAATTTTTATAACTTTTATTTTTTATTTTCATTTAGTTCAATATCTTGTAAAGTTTCTATTTAGATTGCTTCTTCGGCCATGAATTATTGACAAGTGTATTGTATAATGGCTGGGAAGGATGTAGAGAAAAGGGAACCATTGCATACTATAAATTTGTACAGCCATTACAGGAAACAGCATGGAGGAGCCTGAAAAAATTAAAAATAGAACTAACATAGGATCCAGCAATACCACTCCTTGGTATATAACCAAAGAAAATGAAACTAGAATGTTGAAGAGATATCTACATTCCCATGTTTATTGCAACACAGATTGTAATATCCAAGTAACAAGAAACAACCTAAGTATTTGTCAGCTGATGAATGGATAAAGGAAATGTGGTTCGTTGTACACAATTGAATAGATAATTATTTTAATAATAAAAATGATGGAAATTTTGTCACTGTGACACAGATGAAACTGGATATCATTATGTTTAGTGAAATAAGCCAGGCAAATAAAGACAGGTACTAAATGATCTCACTCATAGGTGGAATCTCAAAAGTTGATCTCACAGAAGGTGAGAGAAGAAAGTTTAGTTACCATAAGCCATGGAGAGGGGAGCCCACCAGGTGGTCAGTGTTTGCTATTGTTCAATACATTGAAGATAGATAGGAATACTCCATTTTAAAAATCTAGAAGAAAAGATTTTGAAAAATTTTACCATAAATAAATGATAAAAATGTGAAGAGACACATAGGTTTAACTCAAATTAAACTTATATGAGATAAGAGGAAATTAAGAATGTTAAAGCTTTAAAAATATATTATTATGCTATAAGACACATTGCCATTAATCTCCCTCAAAATACTCCCTCTTGGCTTGAATACACTTATCTCATCATTCTTGCCATTTTCTGAAAAGTTCTGGAAGTCCTTTCTCATGAATGTCTTTAGTTGTGTTGTTGTGGCTGCTTCTGACATCTTGAAATGTTCAATATGTTTACCTTTTGTGGTATTTTTATTTTGTTTTGTTGAGACTGGTTCTCATTTCATAGTCCAGGCCAACCTTGAACTCAGTATGTAGCCCAAGCTGGGCTTGAAATCAAGGATATACTCCTGCCTCAGCCTCCTGAGTGCTGGGATTACAAGGGTGCACCACCATGGCTGGCATATTTGTGGTCTTGTTTACTTTGAGGAACAGTCAGAAGTCACAAGACACCAGATCCAGTGGGTAAACAAGGTGCATGAGGACATGCCATATCTTTTAGGAGCCTGACTTTCCACCATACGGAACCAGGCAGCAGCATTCACCATATTTTTTATCACATCTTGTAAAAATAGAAAAAAAGAGGACTTCCAGAATTGCTTCAGAAACTGCAAAGAATGATGGGATAAGTATGTTTGAAATAAAGGCAAGTATTCTGAGGGCAATTAATGGCAATATGTTTTTATTTTAATTTAAACATTTGCTATATATTTTAATCATGCCTTGTACAATGTGTACATGGATTGAAATATTATGTAGTATTCTATCAGTACGTACAACATTTATGTTTTCATGTTTCAGTTAAAAATTTTAAAACTAATTGAAATCTAGTTTCTTTTTAAAGAAGAAATGTGATGTTTAATTTTAAATTGTTTTTGGATTTGAGACCTCATTTACTTTTCAGAGTCCCAGATAGATGGCTGCCATACATTATGACCTGGGTATTTAATTTCATTCAGTGGAAGAGATAAGGCACTCTCCTTATTTCATTATGATGGGAACCCAGACTTCTGTTCTTTTTTTGGTAATCATTATTTGTTATATTATATGTATTGTTTTTTCTTTTTATGAGAAAGATGATATAGAATTATGAGAAATGCATCAAAGATGATACAGAGATGATTTTTGCTTTTCTTGGATCTTATAAGGAGAAATTATATGAGAACTCAAGTTATGTCTCACCCCTGTCTTTCTCCACTTAATTTGAGTTTGGAAAGTAACGAAAAGAGTATGAAGTTCACTTTTAAAGATGAGTATCTAGTGGACACAATCAGTAGTGAAGGAAAAAAATACATTTGATGAACAATAAGACATCAAAATACGACATGAGAAGAAGAATCAGAAGGTGAACTTTCTGAAAGGGCTAAAATGCCAAGTTATAGAGTGTGTGTGTCATACCTACCAGATGCAAGAGCCTTTTTGTGATAGAATCAACAGGTTTTACAAACTGAAAACAAAGAGGAAGGAAAAAGGAGATGCAAGAGTGACATTAAAGATTCTACTTTAAGGAATAAAGGATAATCTAGTGGTCATTTAAAAATTCTATTTTCAATTATTTAAACTTGGGAATTAAGATCAAGAAAAGGGAAGAAAGAGTTAGGAAATTTAATTTTTTCTCCTTTTGAAAATAAAAGCAATGACCATGATAATATTGAAACTTTAGATAATGGAAATAGTCTATCACCAAATATAGTATGAATAAATAGTATTTTCCTGGAGAGTATTAGACATTAGTATGTTCTGATTCATTAATATTATCTCTCTGAAATATATCAGGTGATAATTCATATCCTTAGAGATCATATTTCTCTTAAAAATAAGCCATTTTCTGAGCTTTTGGGGTTGTTTTAGTTACTTCTCTCATTGCTGGGACAAAATACTCAACACCATATGTCAAAGGATGAGAGCTGTTTTAGCTTACCATTTATAGTGGTTTCAGTCATAGTCAGCTGGCTCCAAGGCTGGTGGCATTGCAGAGGTGTAAGACAGAGAAGAAACAGTTCATGGCAGGGTAGCAAGAAACAGAGAGATCAAGGGGCAAGGGAGGAAGATACATCCTTCCAGGCCACTCCCCCTGTGACTCACCTCCTCCAATCAGGCTTCCTCCCATATCACATTTACTATAAACCAGTCAGTGAACTGCTCCACTATGAGTATCACCCATAAGTAACACTGATGATCCAATCACCTTCCAAAAGCCCCATTTATGAGCACATTAGGCTTTGGGGGAACGTCTACATATAAACCATAATAATGGTCTTTCTCCATCATCTCCTTTTCCCACTCTGTCATTCATCTAGCAGGTTTCTAAGACCCAGTTCTGAGAATACCTGCATGTGTATGTCTTTTTACGTCAGAATAGTACAATGATTAACAGGGTGGGGTTTTTTTTGTTTTCTGTTTTCGGTTTTTTTTTTTGGTACAAAAATCATTAGCTTTTAATTGGATTGTTTTGATCCTGCTTCAGATTCCAAAGTAACAAAGATTTTAATGTAACTACCAGTTCAGAAAGCTAAAACACATCCAGCAAGTTACAGGCTTCTCCCAACCCACAAAATATATTTAGGTTTTTCCAGTTGCTTTACTGGAGTAAAATTTTACCTTCCTAAACTTATTTTACATGATTTCATCGAAAAATGCCCTAAGTCTTACAATTACCTAATTTCAGGTACTTCTGTCTGTTCTTTTTTTTTTTTTGCATTTAGATTGTTGATACATTTTAGGTATACAATACAGTTACATTCATCATTGAGATCTTGCACCTTTACATGATGTATCTTGGTTATTTTTTTCCCATTCCCCTGCCCTCCCTTCCCCCTCTCCACCCTTCCCTATTTACAAAAAAGATCTTATTTCCATTTCTCAACGTTTTTCCTTTCCCTTCTTTCCTAACCACTGCCCCTCCCACTATTCTTACACCTTTGGATCTTTTCTTCCTATTTTGCATTATTCATTCTAATCATTGGTACATTTTAGGTATACAATATAATAACATTCATCCTTGGAAATTTGCACCTTTACATAATCTCCCTTGGTTCCTATTTTTCACCCTTACCCAGCTCTCCCTTCAACGCCTCCATCCCTCCCTATTTACAAAGATTTTGTTTCCAATTTTCCTTTTCTCATATTAACTCTATTCCCTTCTCTCCTTTCCCCTAGCCCTCCTATTTCCCCTTACCTTTGCCCTTTTTTTCCTATTTCACATTATCTATTATACGTTTTAGTCCTTACTTACACTTCCAGTTTCTCACACCAGAGAAACTATTCAGTATTTATACATGTGTGTCCTATTTATTTCACTTAAGAGTATTGCCTCGATGTGCATCCATTTAGCTATAAATGTCTCTAATTTCTCATTTTTATGGCTGAGTAGTACTCCATTTTATACAAAAACCACTTTATCTTTATCCAGTCTCCAGTTCATGGGCATTTGGGCTATGTCCAAGTTTTAGCTATCACAAACTGTGCTGCTATGAACATGGGTGCACATATATTACTGTGGTATGATCCTTTTAATTCTTTGGGGAAGATACCCAGCAGGGGAATAGCAGGGTCAAATGAGACTTTCAGTCCTAGTTCTTTGAGGCATCTCCATACTAATTTCCACAGTGTTCGCACCAATCTACATTCCCACCAGCAGTGGAGCAGAGTTCCTCTTTCCCCACAGCCCCACCAGCATTTGTTATTGGTTGATTTCATGATAGCAGCCATTCTTTTTGGGGTGAGGTGAAATCTCAGCATTGTTTTCATTTTCATCTCTCAAAAGACCAGTGATGTTGAACATTTTTTCATGTATTTATTTGCTATTTCTACTTGTCGGAGAAATGTCAGTTCATTTCAGATGCCCATTTTTGGATTGGGTCTTTAAATTTGGGAGGTCTGACCTTTTTAAGCTCTTTATAGATTCAAGATAGTAGACCTTTGTCTGAGGAAAAGCATGTGAAGGTTTTTTCCCGTGTTGTGGGTTGTCTCTTCACATTGCTGGTGGTTTCTCTTGCTGTGCACAAGCTTTTTAATAAGAAGAGGTTCCACTTGTTGATTGTTTGTGCTAGTTCACGGGCAACTGAGATTTTGCTCATAAAATCTTTTCCTACACCAGTGTCTTCAAGAGTTCTACCTATCCTCTGGTCCAGCAAGTTCAGTGTTTCTATTTTAACATTTAGATCTTTAATCCATTTTGATTTTAGTTTAGTGCAAGGTGAGAGATATAGGTCTAGTTTTAATCTTTGGCAAGTTGAAGCCCAATTTTTCCAGCACCATTTATTAAGGAGCCTATCTTTTCTCTAGTGAGGATGTTTGGCTCCTTTACTGAAGATGAGATGGCTGAATGTGTCTGGCATTGTTTCTGCATCTTCTAATCTATTCCACTGGTCCTCAGGTCTGTATCTTTGTCAGTACCATGCTGTTTTTATCACAGTAGCTTTGTAGTATAGTTGCAGGTTGGGGATTGTGATACTGCCTGCCATGTCTCTGTTACCTAGAATTGCTTTTGCTATTCTGGGTCTCTTCTTGTTTCAAATGAATTTTTGGATTGGTTTCTCAAGGTCCGTGAAGTATGCTGCTGGGATCTCAATTGGAATTGCACTAAATCTATATAGCAGTTTTGGAAGTATGGCCATTTTCACTATATTAATCCTTCCTACCCAAGAGCAGGGGACGTTTGTCCATTTTCTGATATCATCTTCAATCTCTCTTTTCAGAGAAGAGGTCTTTGATTTGTTTTGTTAGGTTGATTCCTAGGAAATTCAGTTTTTTGGATGCTATTGTGAAAGGAATTGTTTGCCTCATTTCTCTCTCAGTGAGTCTGTTGTTTGAGTACAGGAAAGTATTGATTTTTTTGTATTGACCTTGTATGCTGCTACTTTACTGAATTTGGTTCTTAAATCTAGAAGACTTTTGGTTCACTTCTTGGGGTCTTCTATATGGAGTATCATGTCATCTGCAAATAATGACAATTTGTCTTCTTCATTTCCTATCTTTATTCCTTTTATTTCTTTCTCTTGTCTAATTGCCATGGCTAATGTTTCTAAAACTGTATTGAACAGGAGCGGTGGTTGTGGATATCCTTGTCGTGTTCCAGATTTTAGTGTGAAGGATTTCAGTTTTTGACCATTTAGTGTGATATTGGCTGTTGGTTTTTCATAGATGGCTTTTATCAGTTTGAGGTAGAGACCATCTATTCCAATTTTTTGTAGGGTTTTATCATAAATGCATGTTGGATTTTGTCAAATGCTTTTTCTGCGTCTATGGAGATAATCATGTGGTCTTTGTCCTTGGCTCTATTGATATAGTGTAATTACATTGATTGATTTGCATATGTTGAACCATCCTTGCATCCCTGGGATGAATCCCACTTGGTCAGGGTGTATGATCTTCTTGATGATCTTCTGCATTCTATATGTCTGTATCTTATAAGGATTTTTGCATCTGTGTTCATTAGTGAGATTGGTCTATAGTTCTGTTTTTCGGTTGGGTCTTTCTCTGCCTTGGGGATCAAGGTGATGCTTGCTTCCAGGAATGAATTTGGGAATACTGCTTCCCTTTCAATTTCACTGAAGAGTTTAAACAGTGTAGAATTAGTTCCTCTCTAAAAGTCTTGTAGAATTCAGCAGTGAAGCCATCAGGGCCCGGGCTTTTCTTAGTTGATAAGTTTTTAATTGCATTTTCAATTTCATTGGTTGATATTGGTTTGTTTAGAATTTTTAGGTCTTCTTTGTTCAACTTTGGTAATTCATATGTATCTAAGAATCTCCCCACTTCTTCTGTATTTTCCATCTTATTATATACGTTCTGAAAGTAGGTATTGATGATCCTCTGGATTTCTGCTGGGTCTGTTTTAATTTCTCCCTTTTCATTCCTAATTCCGTGGATGTGGGCCTTTTCTTTGCTTTTTCTGGTAAGGTTGGCTAAGGGTTTGTCAATTTTGTTGATTCTTTCGAAAAACCAACTCTTGGCTTCATTGATTTTTTTGTATCATTCTCTTATTCTCCATTGCACTGATTTCTGCTCTGATCTTTACAATTTCCTCCCTTGTATGAGTTTTGGGATTGTCCTGCTGTTCTTTTTCTAGAAGCTTGAGGTTCAGCATCATGTTGTTTAATTGGGCTTGTTCTGTTTTCCTAATATGCATATTCACTGCTATGTATTTCCCTCATAGAACTGCTGTCATTGTGTCCCACAAATTCCAATATGTTTTATTGTCATTGTCACTTAATTGAAGGAACTGTCTGATTTCTTCTTTAATTTCCTCTGTGACCCATTGGTTATTCAGAAGTGTGTTGTTCAATTTCCATGTGTTTATGAAATTTTTCCAGTTTCTTTTGCTATGGATCTTCAATTTCATCACACTATGGTCTGATAATGTACAGGGGATAACTTCAATTCCTTTGCATTTACTTAAACATGTTCTATGTGTGAGTATGTGGTCTGTTTTGGAGAATGACCCATGTGCAGCTAATAAGAATGTGTATTCTGATTTTGTGGGGTGGAACACTCTGTAAACATCTGTTAAGTTCATTTGTTCAAGAGTTCAATTGAGCTCTAGTATTTCATTATTTATTTTTTGACTAGTTGATCTATCTATTTTTGACAGTGGGGTATTGAGGTCCCCTACTACAATTGTATTAGTGCATATATGACTTTGTATGTCCATTAGTATTTGTTTTATATAGTTGGGTGCACTAATGTTTGGTGCATAGATATTTATGATTGTCATCTCTTCCTGTTGGATTGTTCCCTTTACAAGAATGTAATGTCCTGGGCCGGGGATTTAGCTCTGTGGTTTTGCCACCTGCTGTGCAAGCACAAGGACCTGAGTTCAATCCCCGGTACCAAAAAAAAAAAAAACAAAGAATGTAATGTCCTTCTTTGTCTCTCTGAATCAGTGTTGGTTTGAAATTTACTTGATCTGCGAAGAAGATAGATATTCCTTCTTTTTTTCATGTTCCCGTCTCATGCAGTATAGTTTTCCACCCTTTAACTTTCAGTTTATGTGTTTCATTTTGAATTAAGTGTGTTTCTTGTATGAAGCATATTGTTGGATTTTGCTTCTTGACCCATTCTGGCAGTCTATTTTTTTTATTGGTGAATTGAGACCATTAAAAATGATGGTTATAACTGAAATGTATTGACTTATCATTGTCATGACTTTTTATTTTCATTGGGTTCTCCCCCTTTATATTTAATTTCTTGTCATGCCAGATGGGTTCATTTTGCTTTGCTTCCTGGGGTTGCGATCCTCAATGTCTGTTCCTACGATATTGTCTAAAATTTTTTGGAGTGCTGGTTTGGTATTCATGAAGTTCCTAAGGTGCTCTTTGTCATCAAAGCATCTTCTTTCTCCATCAATTTTGAAAGATAGTTTCACAGGGTATATCAATCTAGGTTGGAGGATATTTTCTTTTAGGGCTTGGAATATGTCACTCCAAGCTCTTCTTGCCTTGATGGTTTGTGTTGAGAAGTCTGCTGTGATTCTGATGGGCTTTCCTTTGTATGTGATTTGTTTCTTTTCTCTGACTGCTTGTAGAACTTTGTTCTTCTGTTGAGTTTCTGGAATCTTAACAGTTATATGCCTATGTGTACATTTTTTTTTTATCAATGCTACTTGGAATCCTATATGCCTCACTTATCTGTATGTCAAGTTCTTTTCCCCTGCTTGGGAAGTTTTCTGCCATTACTTCTGTGAAGAGTTTTTTATGTCATCTCCACTCTCTCCTGTTTCTTCTTTAACTCCAATCAGTCTTATGTTATTCTCCTTTGCATCATCTAGCAGCTGCTGGATTGATTTATCATGTTCCCTTACAATTTTGAAGCAATTTTTCTTTTCCTGGTGACTAATTGCAATCTTACCTTCTATATCTGAAATTCTCTCCTCACATGGGCTCATTCTTCTGTATAGACTTTCAATGGAGTTTTTCATCTCCTGGAAATCTATTTGAATCTGTTTGATGGATTCCATTTGTTTCCTATGTTGGGATTCCATTGTGTTCCTCAGCTCCTCTCTAGATTTATTAATCATGTCTTGCACTAGGAGCCAAATCTCTGCTGTTATCTGAGAAATTATTTCTGATTTCATTTTTTCCACATCCCCTTTTGTTGCCAGTTCAGTGCGTCCAGGTGGTTGAGTATGAGAGTGTTCCATCTCATTTCCCTTTAGGGTTGCCGTAGGCGATCTGGAAGTCTGGTTTTGAGACTTATTTATGTGTCTTCTAATTTCGACTGGGGGTGGGGTGCTGCTGGCACCCATGCGGCTCACCTCCTCTGATCTGGGAGAGGTGGGACAGCGGCTCAGAAGTCCCTACCTCTGGGCTGGGAGCAGTGGGATGGATGGCAGCCTGGAAAGCCCTACCTCTAGGCTGGGAGCAGTGGGATGGATGGTGGCCTGGAAGCCCCTTCTTCTGGGCTGGGAGTGGTGGGACAGCGGCTCAGAAGCCCCTTCTTCTGAGCCGGGAGTGCGGGATGGATGGTGGCCCAAAAGCCCTTTCCTCCTCCATTTTCTTATATTCTTTCCAATCTCTTTTTTCAGAGGGCTCTAGTTCTCAATGTAGAGGTCTTTTGCTTCCTTCGTTAGATTGATTCCTGGATATTTCATTTTTTTGGATGCTCTTGTGAAAGGAATTATTTCCCTAATTTCTCTTTCAGTGAGTCTGTTATTTGTGTATAAGAAGGCTATTGATTTTTGAGTGTTGATCTTGTATTCAGCTACTTTACTAAATCTTTTGATTAAGTCTAGAAGCCTTTTGGCTGAGTTTTTTGGCTCTTCTATGTAGAGAATCATATCATCAGCAAATAATGGCAGTTAAACTTCTTACTTTCCTATCTTTATTCCTTTTATTTCTTTCTCTTGTCTAATTGCTGTGGCTAATCTTTCCAGAACTATATTGAACAGGAGTAGTGATAGTGGGGATCCTTGTCCTGTTCCTGATTTTAGCATGAAAATTTTCAGTTTTTGGTCATTTAGTATGATGTTGGCTTTTGGGTTTTCATAGATAGCCTTAATCATGTTGAGATAAAGACCTTCTATTCCAATTTTCTTTAGGATTTTTATCATGGATGGGTGTTGGATTTTGTCAAGTGCCTTTTCCGCATCTATTGAGATGATCATATGGTTTTTGTCCTTGGCTCTGTTAATATAGTGTATTACATTTATTGATTCAAGTATGTTGAACCATCCTTGCATCCCTGGGATAAATTTGACTTGGTCAGGGTGTATGATCTTCTTGATGACCCTCTGTATTCTGTTTGCCAGTATCTTATTGAGGATTTTTCATCTATGTTCATTAGGGAGATTGGCCTGTAGTTCTCTTTTTCTGTTGGGTCTTTCCCTTGTTTTGGAATCAAAGTAACACTTGCTTCCAGGAATGAATTTGAAAGCATTGCTCCCCTTTCAATTTCCTTGAAAAGTTTGAAGAGTACTGGCAATAGTTCTTCTCTAATGTCTTGTAGAATTCAACAGTGAAGTCATTAAGACCTGGGTTTTTCTTTTTAGTAGATTTTTAATTATATTTTCAATTTCACTGATTGTAAAAGGGGTGTTTAAAATTGTTTATATCTTCTTCATTCAACTTTGGTAATTGATATTTATCTAGAAACCTGTCCATTTCTTCTGTGTTTTCCATTTTATTAGAGTTCAGGTTCTCAAAGTAGGTATTGATGATCCTCTGGATTTCTGATGGATCTGTGTGACTTCACCTGTTTTATTCCTAATTGCATGTATTTGAGCCTTTTCTTTCCTTTTTTGAGAAGTTTGGCTAAGGTTTTATTGATTTTATTTATTCTTTCCAAAACCAACTCTTTGATTCATTGATTTTTTTGTATCATTCTCTTAATCTCCATTGCAATTATTTCTGCTTTGATCTTTATAATTTCCTCCCTTGTATGAGCTTTTGGTTTGTCTTGCTCTTCTTTTTCTAGGAGCTTGAGGTTCAGCATTAGGTCATTTACTTGAGCTCACTCTGTTTTCCCAGTATAGGCATTCAGTGCTATGAATTTTCCTTGTAGTACTGCTTTCATTGTGTCCCATAGATTCCTGTATTGGCCATATCATTTAATTGTAAAAACTGTCTAATTTCTTCTTTAATTTCCTCTTGACCAATTACGTGTTCAGGAGAGTGTTATTCAATTTCCATGTGTTTGTTGAGTTCTTTTGTTTTCTTATGCTATTGATCTCCAATTTAATTGTGTTATTGTATGATAATACACAGGGAATAACTTCAATTGTTTTCCATTCACTTAAACATGTTCTGCGAGTTAGAATGTGGTCTGTTTTGGAGAATGACCCATGTGCAGCCAAAAAGAATGTGTACTCTGATTTTGTGGGGTGACACATTTTGTAGCCATCTATTAAGTCTATTTGTTCAAAAGCTTGGTTCAGATCTAGTATTTCATTGTTGATTTTTTTGTCTAGATGATCTGTCTATTTGTGACAGTGGGGTATTGAGCTCCCCCGCTACAATTGTATTAGTGTTTATTTGTTTTTTCCTGTCTGTTAATACTTGTTTTGTATAGTTGGGGGCATTAGTATTTGGTGCATATATATTTATGATTGTCATCTCTTCCTCTTGGATTGTTCACATTACAAGGATGTAGTGACCTTCTTTGTCTCTCTTAATTAGTTTTGGTTTGAAATTTACTTTGTCTGCAAATAAGATAGCTACTCCTGCTTTTTTCTGGCTTCCTGTTGCATGGAGAACTGTTTTCCATCCTTTTACTTTCAGTCTATGAGTTTCTTACTGAACTACGTGCATTTCTTATATAGAGCATATTGTTGAATTTTCCTTCTTAATCCATTCACCCAGTCAGTTTCTTTTAATTGATGAATTGTGGCCATTAATATTGATGGATATAACTGATATGTATTGACTTATCATTGTCATGTTATTTTCCTGTTGTTGGTTCTTTTTAATTTTTCTCCCTCTCCCTTTAATTTCTGCCTTGCCTGATGATTTTGCTCTGTTGGGCCTCATGGAGTTGTGAACTTTGTTTTCTTTTTCTAGTATATTGTTTAGAATTGTTTGGAGTGCTGGTTTGGTATTTATGAAGTTTCTCAGGTGTTCTTTATAATGGAAGTATCTTATTTGCCCATCAATTTTGAAGGTTTTGCAGGATACATCAATCTCAGTTGGAGATTGTTTTCTTTTAGGACTTGAAATACCTCACTCCAGGGTCTCCTTGACTTCAGGATTTGTGTTGAAATGTCTGCTGTGATTCTGGTGGGCTTTCCTTTGCATGTGATTTGTTTCTTTTCTCTCTGCTTGTAGCATTTTGTTCTATTGGGTTTGTGTGTTCCTGATTATTATTATATGTCTGGTTGTAGGGGTTTTTTGATCATGGCTAGTTGTACTCCTATATGCCTCACTTATCTGTATGTCAAATTCTTTTGCCCTTTTGGGGAAGTTTTCTGTCATTAATTCTGTGAACAGTTTTTTTATGTCATTTGTACTTCTCCTGCTTTTTCATGAACTCCTATCAGTCTTACATTATTCTTCTTTGCATAAACTAGGAGCTATTGGATTGATTTCTCATGGTCCCTTTATATTTTTAAAAGATTTCTCTTTTCATGGTCACTGACTGCCATCCTGTCTTCTATATCTGATATTCTGTCTTCAGATTGCCTCAGTCTGGTGTGTATGCTTTCAATAGAGTTTTTAATTTCCTGGCTATCTGTTCAAATGTGTTTCATGGATCCTGTTTCTTTTCTATGTTGGGCATTCATGGTTTTCATTTCTTTCCTATGTTGGGCATTCATGGTTTCCATCATGAATGGTCCTGAGCTCATCTATTATTGTCTCTAATCATGACTTTCATTCTGGTCACCATTTCTGTGGTTATCTGGGAAATTATTTCTATTTTGAATTTTTCTAGAGTCTCATTCATCTGTTTTGTTACTTTCTGTGCTATCAGTTCAGGGTGTCCAGGTGGTTGATTATCAGACTTTTCCACCTCGTTTCCCCCAGAATTTGCCTTTGTTGGGCTGGAAGTCTGGCTTTGTGCCTTACTTAAATGTCTTCTCATTTCTATTTTTGTTGTTGGTATTGTCCTTGATTTAATTCCTGGGTTGATATCTCAATTTTGCTTATTGTAAGTATTTTTGTTGCTTGTACTTAGAATCCTTACAGAATGATTGCTTCTCAGAAGTGTCTTCCAGATATAGCTGTTCATAGGTTTTGAGTCTCTAATGACTCTAAAACTATCTCATTTTCATTATACCAGGAAGGACAACTGATTAGATCAATCACAACACCTTAGCCCAGGTGATACAATCAGCAATGCAATAGAATCAAGCACAGCTTAGAAAATGATAATTTGTGGTAGTCACTAATCTAGCACCTTTAACTGTGTGAAATAAATCAAAGTCAAGAGCCAGCCCAAAGTATGTTTGTAGTGAATAAACTCTTCAATATAGCAATTTTACCCTTCAGGATGGGGATTTAGAAGGAGTTGGGAAAGGAGGGGTAGATAGGTAGAAGGATAGTGAAAGGTTAGTAGTGAGGCCAGAGGACAGATGAAGATTACACAATCTCTAGAAAACTGTTAAAGATAAGAGGAAAAGACAGAATGAAAGAACAAAAACAAGAACAGAACAACCTAACACCAATAGGAAGGCTATAAACTGTATTTACTTTCTTTTAAAACTAATGACAATCGAGATAAGGAAAAAGATAAGAAAAGACAAAGAAAGAAGAAATCCAAATTAGCACAGGAACAGGAACAGAAAGGAAGATGAAGAACAATGTGGGAGAGTGAGAGAGTGAGAGAGAGAAAGAAAAACAAGGAAAAAAGAAAGAAAAAAGAAAAATTTGAAAAGAGTTGAAAAAATTAAAAATTAAAAATAAGAAAAAAATAATAGTTTTGAGAATAACAAATAAAGAATAAAAATGAAAGGCCTCCTTCTGGGTGTCTCTGCTGTCATAATAGAGAACATGGACAGCAGTGTGCAGATCTAAGTCAGTTAGTCTCAGCAAGCCATCAACAGTCTCCTGAGATTCAGGCTGATTTCTGGCTGCAAGGCCCAAGTTGAGATCCCTGCCTTCCTGCAGTGTTGAACTCTGCAAGATTCTACTAAAGGTTCCAGGTGCCCTTCCCCTGAAGATAGTCCAGATTCTGATGGGAGGGGATGAGCTCTCCAACTTACCCAATGTGGTGGTCCGGTGTGCCTTTATCAAAGAGATTCTCTTCACTTTTCCACTGGGGTTCAATTTTCATCAAGGAGTCTGAGAGAGGCCCTCTTTCTGTTGTTCGCTTCTGCTCTATCTTCTGGAGCTCAGGACCATGGCCTTTATGACCCCCTTTGCCTGTGAAGTCTGGAACCAGGTACCAATGGAGCCAGGATTCCTCAAGTGACAGTGGTCGTGGTGGGGGGGTTGCTTCAGGCACCTGTGTGGCTCTACTAGTCCTTTGGAGACTGGGGGGCAACACCAATGCAGCTGTAGTTCCATGTGGCTGAAGTCCTCACTCATCTGCTCCTTAACAGGGTTTTGGTGAGGATAAATGAATTATATGTAAATGACTAAAACATGGGCTTGTGCATAGTGAACTTTCCATTTAGCTGTCAAGATCCCAAAATGAAATTAGTCAATTACTATTCAGATGTGAACTGCATTTTATTTGTTCTTCCTTACCAATCTTTGCCAATATTTCCAAGTTCAATTAGTTTTTGACATAAAAATCTTATGTCTGCAACAAATTGTATCTTCTCTAAGGGTAGGATAAAAGTTGCACTTATATTGAGAGAGCTAACATTTATTGAGTACACCGCATGTGTCAGAAAATTATTTTACATCCATCATCTTATTTAATCTTCATAATGTCACCATTTGTCAATTAATATTAGTCATCCCCACTTTATAGATGGAGAAACAGCCTCAGAAATTAAGTAAACTTCTTAATGTTATGTTATTAATAGGGAGTTTTCTGATTCTAAATCCTAAACTCTTGACTACTCTGCCATCTAATCTCCTGTCTGCTATACCATAAATACATAGAATGATGCAATAATTAGCCATAATTCTTAACTTAGAGATTTTTTTAAAAAAAATAATCTTTGCTATGCAGTGGGCACAAGTAACTAGTACATGTCTTGCTGAGTAATGCTTAATAACTTTTATTTCAAAGAAGAACATTAACAATGAAACTTAGATAGCTGTGTATTTGAGGAACAAGAAGACTGGAATGTACTTACTCTTTGTGATGTTGTATGTAGACTTGGTGCTCAGAGTGGTCTGCAGTGCCGAAGTATTAGTGCCGGAGCCTTGCTAGGTAGGAATTCAGGAAGAGCTTATGCCTCACTCAGAAGTACTAAATCACAACATATATTTTAATAAGCTTACCAGTTTGAGAATCATTTTATAGAAGTCATGAACTATCAACTTTCCTGTTTTAGAATAAATAAAATTGTTTAGACTTAGGAAGATAGTATCCTAAGAATTAAATATAAGAGACAGTGGAGTAAAGTATTAAAGTAATGTGAAAGACTGACTTTTTAAGAAGTTATTTTTAATGATAGCTTATCATTCATTTCAGAAACCTCAATTAAGAAAAGGGTCTTAGATCCTGAATATGTGGAAGACTACAAATAGTAATTTTAGATTGAAAAATTCCTGGAAGCAGTCTTTGTTTCATTTGTTGCAGTATAATAGATTCATTGAAGAGTGACTGGGACATAGTAGACACACAAGTTTATCTTAGAGTTACTGGAATATGTCACTTATTGCTATTGAAGTAAATTCTTCAAAGGCCAGGATAAAGAGCAGAAATAACTATGAAGGGAATATTGCTTCAAACTTAAGAGATGTGATTTGACTCAATCAGTATAATATAGAAGGGGTTATCTTTCACTAAGTGTATACACAGAAGACTCCAAGAATAGTAAACTCAATCCTGGGCAACCAGAGAAAAACAAGACACAACACAATCCCAGACTTCAAATTATATTACAAAGCTACAGTGATTCAAATAGTATGGTATTGGCACAAAAGCAGATATGCTTATTCATGGAAGAGAATAGAGGAGGGAAAAACAATCCCAGGCACATTCAGCTATCTGATCTTTGACAAAGGGGTAAAAAACATACAATGGAGGAAAGCCTCATTATCAAATGGCACTCATAAAATTGGCTACCTACATGCAGAAGATTCATTTCAGACCCATATTGTGGGAGACTGCCCCATTGATTATGCCCAAAGTAGACTGTGACCAGTGCAGGCTGTAAAGAGTTAACCCTGCAACTGACTTGCACCCACATTCCATTCCCAGAGTTAAAACGTTCTTTACTAAAAAGACAAGGTTAATTATTAACCACAACCTTTATTTTGTTTGTTCTGTTTCTAATCAAGAATACTTTGTCTCTTCTTTTACAAGCCTTGCCTACATCAGCATTGTTCCATAGCAACTCCACGTAGTCCCTCAATGTAGCCCCTTTACCTCAATCTAACTATGATGTCACCAATAAATATCTACATTTCTGAGTGTTGAGGGCTTTTGCCTGTTCAAGCCTGTGACTGCTCAAGCACTGGTTATTCCAGTTTCCCCATCTCTGTCTCTTTAACTCTGTCTCTATATCTTTCTTCTAACCATGTGTGCACTGAGCAGGAGATCAGAACCCACTGCAGGGGTCTCTGATATCATATCTTTCACCATGTACTAAAATCAAATAAAAATGAATTAAAGATCTACATGTTAGGGCTGGGGATTTACCTCAGTGGCACCTCACCTGCCTCTCAAGCACAAGGTCCTGAGTTCCATCCCCAGTACCACACACACACACACAAAAATCCTCTGGTGTCTTGTTGGTGCTTGAGATGCTTTTTTAAGTTATATGGAAAAATGTTTAAGTGCTTTTCAGTTTTGTTTTGGCTTGAGTTCTACTATATTAGAATATTATTGTAGTTTTTTTCCCTTTGCATTGTTCTTCTTTGAATGTTTTTTTGTTTTGTTTTGTTTTGTTTTGGTTATTGGTACATTGTAGGTATACAACACAATTACATTTCTCATTGGGAATTGTACCTTTACATAATGCATCTTGGTTCTTATTTTTTCCCCATTCCTAGCCCGCCCTTCACACCCTCCACCCTTCCCTATTTACAAAGACTTTATTTCCATTTTTTCCATTTCTCATCATTTTTTCCTTTCCCTTCTTTCCTTTCCCCTGTGCCTCCCACTACCCCTACCCCTTTGGACCTTTTCTTCCTATTTTACATTTTTGATTATTCATTCTAATAATTGGTACATTTTAGGTATACAATATAATGACATTCATCATTGGAAATTTGCACCTTTACATAGTCTGTCTTGGTTCTTGTTTTTCACCCTTGCCCAGCCCTCCCTTCAACCCCTCCAGTCCTCCCTATTTACAAAAATTTTGTTCCTATTTTTCCATTTTCTCATATTAATCCCATTCCCTTCTATCCTTTCCCCTAGCCCTCCCACTTCCTTCCCCTTTGCCCCTTTTCTTCCTATTTCACATGACCTATTATACATTTAGTCCTTATTTACACTTTCAGTTTCTCACACCAGACAAACTATTTGGTATTTACACATCTGTGTCCTATTTATTTCACTTAAGAGCATTGCCTCAATGTGCATCCACTTAGCTATAAATGTCTCTAATTTCTCATTTTTTATGGCTGAGTAGTACTCCATTTTATTTTTAAAAAACCACATTTTCTTTATCTAGTCACCAGTTGATGGGCATTTGGGCTGTTTCCAAGTTTTAGCTATTACAAACTGTGCTGCTATGAGCATGGGTGCACATATATCACTGTGGTATGATTCTTTTAATTCTTTGGGGAAGATCCCCAGCAGTGGAATAGTGGGGTCAAATGGGATTTCCAGTCCTAGTTCTTTGAGGTATCTCCATACTGATTTCCACAGTGCTTGCACCAGTCTACACTCCCACCAGCAGTGGAGCAAGGTTCCTCTTTCCCCACAGCCCCGCCAGCATTTGTTATTGGTTGATTTCATGATAGCAGCCATTCTTTCTGGAATGAAGTGGAATCTCAGCATTGTTTTCATTTGCATCTCTCGAATGACCAGTGACATTGAACATTTTTTCATGTATTTATTTGCTATTTTTTGAGTGGTTTTAATATTTTGTATGTGTGTGTGTTTGATAATAAAGGTTTTTAAAAAAAAATCTACATTTGTTATGATTTGTATCTAAAATGTCTCCCAAACCCTCATATGCTCATTGATAGGGCTTTTTGGAGGTGACTTGATCATGAATGTGTGATAATCATCATTGGATTTCTCCACTGATGGGTGGATGTGTGATATTGGGTGGTAAAGCCTGATGGGAAGATGACTGGGGCAATGGTCTGGAAGGAGTCACCCTGCCTTGGATCCAGCCATCTATAGACTGAAACCTCTACAAACCATGAGCTAAAATAAACTTCTCTTCTTTAACTTGTGGGTGTTGGGTATTTGTCCAAGCAAAGAGAAAGTAATTAAGAGAGTGTTGAAATGGAAACAATCTGCTGGAAGATAAAACAGTAAAACTCTTGAAGACATAGGTGTAAGCAAGAACTTTCTAAACAGAACAACGTCACAAGAAATAACATCAAGATCAACAAATGGGATCATATCAAATTAAAAAGCTTCTGAATAGCCAAAAGAAACAACTGACATAGTAAAGAGAAAGCCTACAGAATGGGAAAAAAATCGCCAGCTATTCTTTGACAGAGGACTAAAATCTAGAATATATAAGGAACTCAAAAACAACTAGACTCCCCAAAATAAAAGACCCAACAAAAAAATAAGGAACTGAAACGGATAGAAATTTCTCAGAAGAAAAAATTCAAATTATCAATAAATACATGAAAAATGTTCAACATGGCTGGCCATTAGAAAAATGCAAATTAAAACAACACAGAGATTCCATCTTACTTCAGAAAGAATGGCTACCCTCAAGAAATGAGATAATAACAAATGCAGGCAAGGCTGCCTGGAAAAAAAAGAGCCATTGTATATTGACAGTGAAAATAAAAAAATTAGTACAATCACTATAGAGTTATATGGAGATTCTTCAAAACACTAAAACTAGAAAATATATTTGACCCAGCTATTCCCCTTTTAGGTATCTTCACAAAAGAGTTAAAAACATCATGTAACAGTGATGCATATGTTTATAGCAGCACAACTCACAATAGCTATATCTTGGAATCAGTCTACACATTCACCAGCAGCTGAATGAAAAAAGAAAAATGTGGTACTTATATACAACAGCGTATTACTATACCATAGAGACTTGAGTCATTTGTAGTAAAATGGATGCACATGGAAACTATAATATTAAGTGAAATAAATCCAACACACAAGCTTGAATATTGCATGGTTTCTCTTATATGAAAAACCCAAAGTAAATAAATAATAAAGTAATGAATAAATAATAAAATAAAAGATAGATAATAGGAAACGGATCTTTCTCAAAGGGGAAGGGAACCAAGAGATAGAGGTAGGGTGAGGAAGAAGAGGGGAAGTGCATGGAGAAAAATAAGATGTTTGTTACGTACACGTACCAACTCCCCAGGAGGAATATAATCATTATGTACTGCAAACATGTATCAATAAAAATTAAAATGTAATAAAAAGCATATCAACAGATGTGAAGAGAACACAGTATTATTGTTTCTTTCATAACCGACAGCTCTAAATTACAATGGAGAAAGAAATTACCTTTCTTTGATATCCTTGTATCAGTTCCATTTTCATGTTTCAGAAACTTTTGGCTATAAATGCTCTAAATTTTGTTTATTTAATCATTATCCCAAGAGTTTTGTTTTGGAAAAAATGATTGATTTGGCACTCACTTCTGGTCTACATGGCACTCATCTCACAACAGGCCTAAGGAAGAAGCTACATCTCTCATTTAGTTAGCATAAAAGGGACAGTTGTTTTCACTTCAGCTTCTACTGAGAGTGGTGAACTCTTGCAGTGTCATATCTTCTTTCAGTGTCAAGCCTTAAGGCCCCAGATATGATCCTGACAGTATTATAAAAAAAATAATAAATACGAGTTGATATATCAAATCAGACAATCTAATTAGTTATTAAGTTTACAGTTAACACATCTAAACACATAAGACTTTGTCTCATTATTCATATACTGGGTAACTAAAGTGTATTGTTTTTATTTTATTCATCTTTTTTATTTAATTATTTTTAACTGATACATAAAAACATTAAAATTATATATATTAATCAGGTAACATGATATTTCTCATTCCTAAGTATTAGTTATAGATGTCATTCATTTACAAATGTTACTTTTCAAATTAATAATGGTGTCTACAGCTTAACTATTTTGTGCTCACTAAAGTTGCTGAGAAGAAAGGTAGTTGCCTATTCTAGAGTATTCTAGAGTACAAAATGGTTTATTTCCAGTGTAAATAGAAATTTTGAAATGCTTTTAGTTACTGAAAGAAAAGCAGAATAACTTGTTATTGTCCCATAAATCCACCTATATTAATGATATATTTATGACAGTAGCAATGTTTTAAGTTGTATTTTTAATACAAATTTATTTCTCTTCTAAAGGAGATAATTCTAGAATTTTTTTGGTGAAACTACCATCAAGACCAGCAGTAAAATATACAAAAGAATTAAAAGTTATTTTGTAAAAATATAATGAGAACAGAGCACTTAAAGAGTGACTTTGTCCTTCACAGACTTCTGCCATTGTTCTGCTAATGCCTGCTTCTGAAAATGATCTGCTTACCTCTGAGATAACTCTCCTGGGCAAATTCAAAGCAGTATTTCCTGTGATGAAAGAAAACTGAAAATATCTGCAGAGGAATTAAACAGCATTTCAATTTGCCAAGCAAAGTAATTCCAAAGGGATGACAGATGAGAGGTCAAAAATGTCAAGTGCTCCAAAACTTTAATATTTCATTTATAAATCATTCAAGTCAGGCAAGAGCAAAAATAATAATGCTTGTCCCAAGAATCTCCAGAGAAAAGAAGCTGTTTTAGCTACAGTGACAATATCACCATCCTCTGTAATCTCTGACAATATCATGTTTGGCAGCACAAGAAGAACAAAAAATAGAAATCTCCACCCTAAAGGGTGGAACCCTTTGACACATTAGCAAGAAGTAATTTTAAAAAGCAATTCATGCAGAGAGAGAGAGAGAGAGAAAAGGACTGATCTTTCAACAGGAAGATCCATGAAATATATGTAAAACTATAAGAGATTGGAGCATAGCAATCAACTTTGGCTGAATTAAACAAAATAATTACAAGAGCATATCAGGCTGGAACAGGACTGTTTTTCACCTGTTATACATTCATTGAGAGACTAAAAGACATTAAACAGGTTTGAGATTAATAGTTAGATTTCAGATTAATTATACAGATATGTCACTATGTGCACATACCAAAAGCTGCATGAGGCTACTTGTCTGTGTGAATGTCATGTGACTTTTCTCCTTTCTTTAATCTGATATTTTGGCTACAAAAGAAGTCACTAAATGAATGAAGGCATATATTTTTTAAAAAGTATCTACACAAATATACACATACATGCACAAGTTACTTTTCTGGATCTGGTCAATTTTTGCTGAAGATATATTTGATATTTGATTTTAGCACATAATATCTGCCTCTCTTTTAAAAGATTATATAATATTATATTGGTTGGATATCCTATCATTTATTTAACTAGTTACTAAATTTACACTACTGACATTGTTTTTGTCCTTTAACATGAAAATAATGTAGAAACTCTTCGTAGGAATATATTTGTATGTATGTATTAGTAGATCAATAGGATAAATTTACAGATATTGAACCACTGATCAAAAACTGTTTGTGTTGGTAGACAGCATGAAATAGTCCTTTAAGGAGGTTCAAAGAGTTAAGTCCATCACCAAAACTGTATGAGACTATCTTGTTACAAGCACTCCCTCTCACACTCTATTTTATCTTTAAAATAGAATCTAATGGGTGAAATAGCATTTGAATTTTTGTTTAAGTTATCATTTTGAAAATTATGAATATACTAACACCCATTTATTGTACACTTTAGAGCCATTTGAATTTCTTTAAGTATAAAATTGGTATAATTTATAGAAGCCCATTGTATTTCATCTTTTTTCAAATCCAAGCCAACATCAACTGTACAGAAGGAAAACAAAACAAAGAAACCTGACAATTAAGAAACAATGTTTTCTTATCACCTATAATCTTTAATTTGGACATACTGAAATAATCCTTCAAATTTATATAAAGACTTTTTTGTCATGTTTCACTCTTGTACATATAGACAGGAAGCAAAATGAATTTCTTCAATTCAGTTCCTGACTTTTCAGAATTACTTTGCCATGCAGTACTCCATGCCCCTTGCTCTTCCTCATTTGTGTTATTTGCTCAGTGAAGAGAGGTACTATGAAAGGATTGTTTTATAAACAGAATATGAGAGCTGGAAGCCAACAAGCCTAGACCTCCGCTGCAGAAATTCCTCTCCTACCTCTAGCCATCAACAGCCCTGTTTCCTACAGTGACACCTTTGCCACAAGTGTACTGACTGTGTGTCTAGAGATGAGAAATGGAAAAAAAGAGAATGCAATTAGCCCAGCATGCATGATAACTAGTATTTCCTTACAATTATAAATATGTTGCTCAGTATGGCATTGCTATTTTAGTATTTTTTATTGTTGAGAACGCTTACATTTTCATGTAATCAAATATATCACTTTTTTCTCTATGAAATGTGAATTTTTGCATCTGGAGCTTCCCTACTGTGACATTATTATTTTAAAAATTGCTATATTTTTCAAATAGTAGTCTTGTTTTGGTTTTAAACTTTTAAATTTGTGATCTAACAGAAGTCAGGATGTATGTGTATGCTATGTGATCAGTAGAACATCTGAGACATGTAAGGTAAAAGGGCCGAAGACCAAGACCAGACCAGGCCACAAGCCTTTATTAGGGGAATAGATCTGCCGGACTGTCTCTGAACAAAGGAGAGACAAAAGCAACATGGCTGGGGCAGGGAGAGTCTTTTATAGAGACAGGGGTGGGGCTTATAGGGGCTGAGGTGGGGTTGAGTGAGGTAGTGATCAGGGAATGGAGAAGCCGGTGACATCACTAGATGGTAGGACGTGAGCGAGTATTAGGTTACTCTCTAGGTGGAACCAGGGGCGTGCTGGGAAGAAGGGTTTGTTCTTTGGTGGGAGCAACCATCTTGGCATGACATCACCCAGGGGAGGGGGCAAGGCACCATAGGAAGAGGGCAGCGACTATACATAATAGCTGCTGAGGTAGTGGGAGACCTAACAAGACAGAGTTTGAGAGTTTTTACAAATAATTACCATCATCATTATATATTAAATGTAAATGCAACCATCATTGTATATTAAATTTCTACATATGTATAGCATTATTTTACAATGTCCTTTTGGTACACTGATTTATATTTTCATGAATTACAAAAAAATTGTTTTATTCTAAGTGAAAATTTTTGGAATGTTTTAGAACTTTGCTTGGATAAGGGACTTTCAATACTCCTTAAGATTTCTGCATTTAATCTGCTTATTTCTCTTACAAATTTTACAGTCAATTGGTTATAAAATTGCTTTTCTGTTTTTGTCATAATATTGAATTTATATAATTGAAAGAGTTGTACTCTCTACAATACCAATATATTACCTACAAACAATTGTTGGTGGTCTCTCTAGAGGGAGACCTGAGACCCTCGGAAAGCACCCACTTTTAAAGAAAGAAAAGGAGGCGGCCTGGGGGATGAACAGCAGTTTAATTCCTCTGGCACTATTCGACAATCACAAAGGAAAGAAGCAAGGCTTTTATACATGTAGGAAAGCAGCTTAGTTACTCTGGCTATAATTTTAAACTCTGATGATAACCAGTGACTTTAAGTGACTCATAAAAGCTACAGGCAAATTTACAAGTCCCCCGTTTCCGTTCACCAATCCCGTACATCAAAGAGCACACCGCAGCCCTCTTCTTATCAGATGGTACCAAGAGAGCAGGACGACTTTAGCCAAAATCAAACCCACCGGCCCACCACAAACATCACAGATGTGCATAGTGAGTCGTATCTCTCTCACCACCTGTAGAATCATTGGGTCGCGTGGTTCTCTGATCCCAGGAAATGGTAAATAAGAAAACTAGGAAAACCTGTTTTTCTCCTGTGAAACTTTTACAATGTCTCTTAAAGTTTTCTGGCATTCTTTTAACAAATAGACTTGTGGAATTTCCCAGAAACGACTGAATTTTCTCAGTTAACAAACTTCTTGTGATCTATTCTTACAACTAGATAGCTAAATTCTACAATTTCCCACAAACAATGAGCTCACTCTATTCAAATTTCACTCTGTGCTTTAACGTTTTCATTGCTTTAAAGTCCTGTTAACTGAAATTGTTATACCTTAGTATTTTACTATTGCATTGCTGTTGTACATAAGTAGTTCTAACTGTTCTGTTATCTACTCAGCTATAATGAACAAATCAGAAAATATTGATTAGGCAACCAGACAGATTATTCTCATTTTTTTGTTGTAAAAATTTACATTGAGTTTGAGGTTCTTAGATATAGTATTGCATTATAAATGATGGTAATTTTGCTTCAACTTTCTAATTTTTAAAACTTCTTGGTCAACTCAACAAGAAGAAATAACAATTCTAAATATATATCCACCCAATATAGGAATAACCAAAATATAAAAGAAATATTAACAGGCTTAAAAGGACAGATAAACTCTAAAACAATAATAATTGAAACCTTTACACCCTACTCTCAGTTAATGAACACTATTCAGACAGAAAATTAACAATAAAAAAGAGTTCATTTGCATCAGAGAACCAATGGACCCAGTGGACACCTGCAGACCATTCCACACAGCAGCTGATGACCACTCATTTGCCTCATCAGCACATTGAACATTTTTTCACATAGGCCATAAAATACACCAAAATGATGTCTCAAAAAAGTTTTAAAAATTAAAATAAAAAAACTAAAAATCAATAACAAAGGAACTTTGGAAAGTATGGAAACTATGCAAATATATTGAAATTAAACAACTTAGTTTTGAAAAATAGATCAAAGAAGAAATGAAGAAGGAATTTTTAAAAAATTCTTGAAACAAATAAAAACAGAGACTCAACATACAAAAACTATGGGATACAGAGGAGTACCAATAGGGAAATTTGTTAAGAAAAAAGAAAAAAGAAAAAAATAAGAAAAGAAATAAGGGGGCCAGGAATTTAACTCAGAGGCACCACCACCTGCCTCCTAAGCTCAAGGTCCTGATTTCAATCCCCAGTAACAAAAAAAAGAAAAAATTAGAAATAAGTGAAGTGGAAACTTCAAAAATACAAATGATCAATAAAACAAACAGCTGATTCTTGGAAAAATTAATAAAGAAAACAAATTCTTAGATTAAAAAAGAAAATTCAAATAAAATCAAGGATAAAAAGTGTTGTAACTTATTTTACAGAAATAAATATCATTAGATATTACCATGAACAAGTATACACTAACAAACTTAACAATTTAGAATGAATGGAAAAATTCCTAGCCACATAAAGCCCAGCAAGAAGGAAAAATGAAGGCATATAATACTCAAATCAACCAATAGCAAGTAATAAGATTGAATTCATAGTAAACAGTCTCCCATCAGGAAAGGCATATTAAAAAGATTATTCACCATTATCAAGTGGAATTCACTAGAGAGACACAAGAATAGATCAGTATACTTGAATTAATAAATATGATACACCACATCATCAGAATAAAGAACCACAACCTTTTAATGATCATAATAGGTGCACAAAAACATTTTGTAAAATTCAACATCCCATCATGATAAATGTACTGAACAATTCTGATATGGAAGAAATAGTTAAACACAATAAAGGCCATTTATAAAAAGGCAACTGCTATTATACAGAATGGTGAAAAGCTCTCAAAGCTTTCTCTGTAAGATCTGGAGCAAAGATGAGTCCCAGTTCCACCATTTTTTCTTAACATATTTGTTAGGGTTTAGATCTAAAATGTCCCCCCAAAGCTTCATGTGTTCAGAGATAGGGCTTTTAGAAAATGATTTGATTATGGGGGCACTGTATTCATCAGTGATTTAACTATATTCATCAATGGGTTAATCCATTAGGAATCCATAGCTGAATGTGCTGTTAGGAAGTAGTGCCTGGTTATAAAATGGAGGACACAGGAGGTGACTTCTCCCTGGCTCCTCTCTTCAGTCTTTGATTCCTGACTGACATGACATGTGCAGCTTTCCACCATGCCCTTCCTACCTTGGATCCCCCTGACTACCAACTGAATTCTCTAAAACCTGTGAGCTAAACTAAACTTCTCCTTTAAAGGAGTTGTCAGATACTTTTTCCCAGCAATGAGATAGCATGACATTATTACAAGAAGTTCTAGTCTGACAAATTGGGAAAGAGAAGGAGATAAAGGGCATTCAAACTGGAAAAGAGGAAATCAAACATGGAGAAGATGTGGGGAAATTTTGAAATACACCATTGCAAAGGTATAGATATTATGCAAAGGTAGATTGTGGTTTTCTGTGCCAATAGTGCTCTTGCAAACATGGTGAATATTCCTAAAACCCACTGGCCTTTCTATAAGAAAGAAGCAACCTCACAAAGTAATAATCCTAAAAGGCCAAGGATTCTCTGCATTCCTATGGAAAGCAGTGTTAAGACAGAACCAGACAGGAGATTCTGGGCAGACTAAGCCAGTTTAAAAAAAACAAAACAGCTAAAGCTCCAAAGAAGGTTATGCTGAGCCTTACATTCATTGAGCTAAACAGCAGATGTAACTGAACAGGAAATGTAGACATTTGGATGGGTAAGAGAAAGGGCTGAGTGATCCAATTGGAAGTTTCACCTTTTGCTTAATAATGAAGACAGTAATATCTTGAGGTTATGTTTATTGGTATGCAATTTGTCTCCTGGTAAGAGAAAATCAGAGCCATTGATACAGTTCTTGAGAAATTTCTCCATTAGATAGATAGATGATAGATAGATAGATAGATCCTGTACTTGTTTAAAGATGTATATTATAATTCCTCTGAAAACCACATTATAAAATAAAAAGAATAAATAAAAATTGTGGTAATGTGGAAACAAAAAGGACTCAATCAATAAAATTCAGGCTGAGAAAGAAGAGAAATGGTAAAACAAATAGATATCACCAAGAAAGATGCTGTCTTCTAAACACATAAATAATTGCAGAGATAGTATGTAAAAAAAGAAGAAAATAATGTTCTGTTAATATGAATCAGAACAAACCTGAACCAGCAGTATTTTTATAAAGGAAAGTAAACTTCAGTGTAAGTAATATTTCAAGAGACTAAGAAAAATAGCATATAGTGATAAAAATGTTTATACACCAAAATATCATAGAAACCTAAAACTCCATACATATGGCAGCAGACTTTCAAAATACATGAAGAAAACCCTTATAGGCCTAAAAAAAGAAACATAAAAATCTACAATTATAGCAGGGGATTTAATAATCCTCCCTCATTAATCAACAAGAGCAAGTCACTATGGATACAAAAATCCAGTAAAATTCTATTAACCAAATTCACTATCTGACTCTGACTTTTAATCCTGATGCTAATTTGATTTGATTAAGAAGATTTGCAAAGCACATTTTAGTCTGTCTGGGTGCATCATAGAGACATGGCCTTGGGTACTATGCATGGTTCCTGGGCCCTTTCCTCTGATGCTGTTCCCCTGCTCTGCTTCCAGGTCACACAGATTAAGTATCTCTGATTCCCCTTCTGTCATGATTTTTCTGCCTTGAAGCCACCTGAACATGGACTGAATCTTCTGAAACTGTGAGCCTAATTGAACCTCTTTTTCCTTAACTTGTAGGTCAAATTGACTAACATGATCGTTAAATTGGCCATCCTCAACCTTTTTGGCACCAGGGATTTGTTTTGTGGAAGACAATTTTTCCTCAGAGTGTAGAGGGGAGTGTGTGTGATTCAAAGTAATGCTCAACTTACATGTTTTCTGTAGACAGTTCCCAATAGGATCTGTGCTCCTATGAAAATCTAATGCCAGGCTTCTCTGACAGGAGGTGGAGCTCAAGCAGTAATGTCAGTGATGAGTACAGCTGTAAACAAAGATGAAGAATTGATGGCTTGCTTGCCTGCTTGCCCACCACTCATCTCCTGCTGTGTGGTCAGATTCCTATCAGGCCACAGACAAATATCTGTCCACAACCCCAAGTGTTGAAGGCCCTCGATATAAACAATCCACCAAACAACAATACAATGCATATTTTTTATGTGCACGTGTCTCTAAGGAATGTGAGATGAAAGTTTAATCTTCATTAATTCTGTGATATTCTTAAAATTCTTTGTCTGCAGGGAGACACTATCTCAAGTTTCCAAATCATTTCTGCTGTTCAAAATTCTTAAAATGCGCAAGAAGGTAAAAAATATAGGGAGAATTGTTTCCCCCATAACAAAATGCCATAAAATATTTCCAAGAATTGAAGAGCTGATCCAGAAATAAGGTATGTGTTTAAATTAAAAAATACAGCAATAGACACATTGCTATTAATCTACCACAAAATACTTCTCCTTGCTTAAAATACACGTATCCCATTATTCTTGCTACTTTCCAAAAGTCCTCTTTTGTGAGTAATAGAATAATGTGATTTAAATAATGTGACAAAAATATTGTGGATGTTGCTAAAAGTGACATCTAATGGAAAGGCAAGTTGTAAAAATGTTACAATATATCTTCATCCACCTTTTCCACCAGATCTGGTACCATGCAACTTCTGACTCTTCCCCATAGTCAAAATAATCACGAAAGCTAAATGATTTGAATGGATTTGGGACATCAAGGCAACCATCACACCACAACTAAAGACATGAAAGACTTCCAGAACTGCTTCAAAAAGTGACAAGAACAATAGAGTGTGTTACAAATGAGAGTGAATTAATTTTGAGGGGAATTAATGGCAATGTGCCTTTAACTGTATTTATTTTTAAACTAGACATTCAGTGTATATTTTGATTACTCATAGAATTTGTATGTTAAGATTATAATGCAATTAAATTATACACACTAATAAATTATTAAGTAAAAGTTCAAAGAGAAAGTAACAAAATTAGAAAAGTTTCAATTAAAACAAAATGAAATCATCAAAATTTATACAATGCAGTGAAACTGTTTAAAAGTAATAACATTAAATGTTTATATCTGAATTGAAAAAATTTCTCAAGTTATTTTAACTTTGACCTTATGAACCTAGAAAATTAACTTCAGAGCAAGTAAGAGAAAATGATTATAAGCAAAATTCTAGAGGGAATTAACGAAACTCTTAATAGATATTAGTAAAATTGATAAACTTCTTGACATAATGATGCAAGAGACAGAATTAGAGAGAGAGGGAACTAAGGATGGAGAGAGACAGAGAGGGAGGGGGGGAGATAGAGAGAGAGAGAGAGAGAAAATACCAGAAGTACAAGATAAAATATCTTTGGTAGTTCCTAAGAAATTAAAAAGATGACAATATAATCAATATCTTTTGCCTATAAATTTAACCATTTAACAAAATATATAAATCCCTTAAAAAGTTCAAGCTCTTAATGTTTGTTTAAGAATAGATTCTATAAATACCTGTATATCAATCAAAGAAATACAATTTATAGTCAAAATACTTCCAGAGAAACATTAAAGTCAAGATTGTTTTGCTGATAAATTATTTTTATTATTATAGAACAAAAAATATAAATTATAAAAAACTTCAAGAAATTAGAAACATTTTCAGAATTTTTTAAAGAAAACAACCCAAAAAGAACGTAGTAAAAGAATATAGGTTAATAGCCCTCATGAACATGAACACAATAGACCCAACACACAATATTAGCAAACATAACCCACCAAAATATAAAAGCATAACATTTTATGATCAAATGGGATATTTTCTGCATAATATTTTATGATCAAATGGGATATTTCCTGGGACTAAGTCTGATTTGCCATGCAAAATTCAGTCAATAGAATTCATTATATCACCAGACTAAAGAATAAAAGTCATGTTTATCTCAAAGACACAAAAAACATTTTTAATATTCAATATCCTTCATTATATAAACTCAACAAAAACAGAATGAAACTTCTTTAAGATGATAAAGAACATCTACATTTTCCAGTCATCATGTTGAATGATGAAAGATTAAATGCTTTCTCTTATAATGTCACACATAAGGCAAGAATATTCTCTTATGACTTTCTTCAAAGTTCTAGCTAGTTCAATGAAAAAAAGCAAAAGCATGGAGTTTGTGAAAATAAGACACAAAATTATCTCTTTTCACAGATTACCTAATTGTGTAGAAAATCTCAAAATATGTATAGAAATGTTATTGGCACTAATAATTGAGTTTAGCAAAGATTTAAGAACAAAACAGCTAAATAATAAAGAAAGTACTACATACCAATCATGAAATGTTTAAAATTGAAAAAATTGTTACTATTTCCAATATCCCCAAAACATGTTAAATACTTAGACACAAATTGATTACATACATATATATGAAGGGAAAATCTAAGTAAGTGAAGAGATATACCATAGTTTTTATTAGAAAACTGATTCATTGTAAAATATCCATTCGTCTTGAATTAAATTCAAAACAATATCAATCAAAATCTGAAAAAGTTTTTGAAATGTTGACAAGTTTAATATAAAATTGACATGGAAAGTTAAAGAAACTAGAATATTAAAAATATACTGAAAAAAGGTAACATTAGAACACACATATTACTTCATTTCATGACCTAATTATAAATATATTAATCATGCCAATGTTGAGGGAATGAAAAGATAGCACATAGACAGAATGGAAGTCCCAGAAATAAACACTCACTTATACAGACTCTGAACCTCACATCCCATCATGTACAAATAGACCTAAACATAAAGCTTAAAATACATTAATTAAAATTTTGAAATGTCCACTTTTATATTATCAAAATACATAACATAGATGAGGTAAACTTAACAAAGTAATATGCAAGACCTACAATATAATATATAAGCATTGTGGAGATGTGAAAGACAAACTAAATAATTTAAGAGGTACAGCATGTTCAGTTTGGAAGGCTGAATATTCCTACATATTATTTTGCTTCCATTTGATCTGTAAGAAAAATCCCAAAATTCCAGTAAGTTTATTGATATAAAATATTGATTCTGAAATTAATATAGAAATGCAAATTATCTGAAATAGCCCAAACAAAGTTTTGGAGGAAGAACAAATTTGTGGGAATTATTTAATGTCAAAATCTATAATATTAGTATAATGTGTAATACTAATTAAGGCTGTATAAGAACAGTTATAAAGAGCAATTAAACAAATTAAATTTAGAAATGTATCTGCATATACAACTGACTTCCTATTATGTTTTCAACATAATTCAATGTACTCAGGAATATGTTCCCAATAACTGATACTAAAATAACTGGATATCTATATGCAGAAAAAAATAGCAAACTTTAACTCTTAGTTCACACTATACTCTAAAGTTACCATAATGTGCATTATATATTTAACATAAAATTTTATTCTATCAAACTATGGAAAAATACAGAGAAAAAGTCTTCACAGACTTGACTTTTTTTTAGATGAGACACAAAAAGCACAGACCAGGAACCATAAATTTTTTTCTCTTCAAAAGTCACTATAAGAAAATGAAATGACAATACAAAGACTAAGTGAAAAATATACTTGCAATGTAAATTTCTATAATTGTTAATATGAGTATATATTTTACAAAAATATTTAGAATCTAAAAACCATTGATAACATAAAAGAGTAATATTAATAACATCTCCTAGAGTTATTAAAAACAAGATAAATATGCAAAGCAACCTTGAATTCTTAAATATGTAAAGAAATGAATGAAGACATTTTTAAACTCTGTGTATTGTCTGCATGGGAACTGTAAAAACTGACTTTAGATTTTGAAGTAGTTTAGGAAGAAAGAGAAACTGAATGTAAAGTTTTCAAACTGGCAGTGTGGAAAAAAATTGAAAAAAATTTAATCAGTTCAAAAATCAAGAAAGGAAAAATAAGAAACCTACAATATAAAGGACAAGAGTACAAAATAAGTTTAATGTTGTCAGACTGTTTTTTCAAAAATCAACTTTAATCTATATATAAGAAAACAAATCTAAAACATAAAGTTAAAAGATAAGTGTTGGAATGAGTTTTATCATGCAAGCTTCCACCAAAAAATATTATAATATCAGAGAACTAGACAGCAAAGATTTTTCCATGAATCATCTTAAAATAGTGATAAAAATGCTATCCCTCATGAAGATATAAAACTACATTTCAAATCTAGATGAACTTAATAACACACAAAAATTTATGAAAACCTAGAGAAAGGGAAGTAGAATTTATGTTTTTACTGAGTTGGCCAGGGTTAAATGTTCCTACAATATAATATTAAAACACACCTACTACATTCTAATATAATCAAATTTATTCTCTGATTTAAAGATTTTTCTCTATTCACAGAATGGCTTAAAGCATCTCATGTTCACTTTGTCCCAATAACCTGTCATCTTCCTTCCCCAAAAAGTGCCACAGATGAAAGCATACAGTTTAGATATATTTCACACCATTCATTATGCCTACTAACTCTTAGCTCAGCACATTCCTAAACTAAAAATCTCCCTTTAACTGATGTTGCAGAAAAACTGACATTAAATGATCAATGTTGTGCCACTGAGGTCTAAATATGAAAAGTCAAACATGAAATGTTTATTTTGGATTCAACAGTGCATGTACTGAAAAAGATTTAAAATAGTCACAAATGTGATTTTTCTTCTTCATCTCTCCCCATCTCCCCTGCTTTTGAAACAGACTAATCATGATCCAAAGGGTTTATAAATTTTGTCAATCATAAAACAAAGGAACTTGCTGCTATTTGAGTGGTAGACAATCCCTAAATAATATCTTCATTAATGGTGGCAGAAATCTGGAAAAACTTGAAATTTTGCTTGTCTAAGATTTTCAAGCATTACTTTCTCAAAGAATTATTAAAAATACACCATATCTCACTATAATATCTCAACTCTGGCAACAGCAGTTTATGGAGCTTTCTGCCTTTTATATAGTAAATGTTGGAAATTTGAGAAAGTTTAGTAAACTAAAGAACTCAGTATTATTTTTTTGACATATCCATCAGTGAAACAAATAATTCATTGATTAACATATATAATTTTTGAGCTTAACTTTTTGTATCATATGAAGATATTTCTTCCTTAAACTATCAAAGAACCATAGAAATATAAAATCAGAATTTAACATGGAAGTTCATCTAGTAATTTCAACAGTTGATATTTGTTTCACTTTTCATTTAGTGAAAATGTAACTTAATATGTTTATCATGAATTTTTTTCAAGTATGTGCATGAACCTTCACATTTAGAAAAATTGTGATTAAATCTACCTTTCACCCTTTGGATAGGAATATGAAAAATATCTCCAGACATACATATGGTGTCTTATCTTTAAAAACACTAAGAATACTGAACTCACACTTTCATCATGAAATTAATATCCACCAAGATGCTTTAAAGCAATGACCTGTTTTCTTCTCTTAGGTCTTGCTCACTCCCTGGGTGAAGAAGAGCTTCTCAATCATCATTATGGTGTGGTTGGTTTATTAATAGGGCTCTCCCAGAGAATCAGAACCAATACATACATACATGTACATATGTACATACACATACATGTGTGTATATGCATACATATGTACATGCATACATATATAGTCACACATAGACATAGAGATTTAATCTGAGAATTGGCTTATAAGATTGAGTCTGAAAAGTCCCATGACCTACCTCCTGCAAGCTGAAGATACAGGAAAACTCTTAATGAGCCAGATAAGTCTGAGAGCTAGGGGAGCTGACAGTGTAAACCTCAGTGGAAGGTCAGGGAAACAGTGTTGTGTTCCGGCACAAGCAGACAGATAGGAAGAAGAAAAAAGATGTGAATATCTCTGTACATCCCCTTTTGCCCTATTCAGCCCCCCAAGCAAAGGGATGACACCAACCCCACTGGGGAAGGCAATTTACTGAGTCTGCCAATCTTATACAGAAGCATCCCCACAGATATACCCAAAAAGATTGTATAACTAAATATCTATGCATCCTCTGATCCAATCAAACTGACAATTATGTGTGTCAGTTAACTAATAGAGCTAGAAATGGAAAAGTCAAAGAAGTTTGATCAGGTTCCCATTGCATGCAATATTATTTTCTATCCTTCTATTTTCAGTCTATGAGGTTTTTTGTGTGTTAAATGTGTGTCTTGTATAGAGCAAAGGGGATTGAGATATGGGGGGGACAGGGATGAAAAAAAGAATTAAGATGTGTTTTGTACATGTACCAACTCCACACAAGGAATGTAAATCTGATATGCTACAACATGTACCAAAAAAAAGAAAGAAAGAAAAGGTTCAATAGACAAGTGGCAGGGGGGAGAGAGGAAAGGGAAAAGAGAAGAAAACAGTGTTTTAAGATGTATTGTGGGAGGTCCTGAGTCGCACAGAACATGCCGAATCAGCCCGCTGCACACAGGCAGGTCTGTACATGCCCCACTGAGGTCCTGAGTCATGCAGAAGACACCGAATCACCCCACTGCAGACAGGCAGCCACCTGGTTCCACACTACAAAGACGCAGAGGACACCAGACCACCAGACCAAGGTACTGAGTCCCTCTGTTCCCGGCCCAGAAGTAGGGGTTTCTGAGCCAACGTCCCACTGTTCCTGGTCCAGAGAAAGTGGCTTCCCAGTCACCATCCCTCCCACTGCTAACACCCCACAGGAAAGGGCTTTTAGGCCACCTTCTGTCCCGCTGGTCCTGGCCCAGAGGAAGGGGCTTCCAGGCCACCATGCCTCCCACCACTCCTGGTCCAGAGAGAGGGGCTTCTGAGCCACCATCCCACTGCTCCTGGTCCAGAGGAAGGGGCTTCCTGGCCAGCATCACTCCGGCTGCTCCCAGCCCACAGGAAAGGGGTTTTGGGTCATCATCCCTACCGCTGCTCGTGGCTCCTGGCCCACCTCACCCAGCTCAGAGGAGGTAATCCGTGAAAGCACTAACAGCCCCCCACCCCAGTCAAAATGAGAAACCATGTAAATAAGTCTCAAAACCAGACTTCCAGATCACCTACAGAAACCCCAAAGGGAAATGAGATGGAACCCTCTGATACTCAACCACCTGGACCCACTGAACTGGCAACAAAAGGGGATCTGGAAAAAAGGAAATCAGAAATAATTTCTCAGATAACAGGAGAAATTGTGCCCCTAGTGCAAGACATGATTAATAAATCTAGAGAGGAGCTGAGGAACATGATGGAATCCCAACATAAGAAACAAATGGAATCCATAAAACAGATGCAAAATAGATTTCCAGGACATGAAAAACTCCACTGAAAGTCTACACAGTAGAATGAGCCAATGTGAGGACAGAATTTCAGATATAGAAGATAAGATTGCCATTAGTGACCAGGAAATGAAAAATTGCTTCAAACTTATAAGTGAACATGAGAAATCAATCCAGCAGCTGCTAGATGATGCAAAGAAGAATAACATAAGACTGATTGGGCTCAATGAAGAAACAGGAGAGAGTGGAGATGACATAAAAAAATCTTTTCACAGAAATAATGGCAGAAAACATCCCAAGCAGGGGAAAAGAGCTTCACATACAGATAAGTGAGGCATGTAGGACTCCAAATAGCCTTGATCAAAAAAAATCTACACATAGGCATATAACTGTTAAGATTCGAGAAACACAACAGTAGAACAAAGTTCTCCAAGCAGTCAGAGGAAAGAAACAAATCACATACAAAGGAAAGCCCACCAGAATCACAGCAGACTTCTCAACACAAACTATCAAGGCAAGAAGAGCTTGGAGTGACATATTCCAAGCCCTAAAGGAAAACAGCCTCCAACCCAGATTGAAGTACCCTGCAAAACTACCTTTCAAAATGGATGGAGAAATAAGATACTTTCATGACAAAGAGCACCTTAGGAAATTCGTGAATACCAAACCAGCACTCCAAAGAATTTTACACAATATCCCAGGAACAGACATTGAGGATCACAACCCCAGGAAGCAAAGCAGAATGAACCCATCTGGCATGACAAGGAATTAAATGTAAAGGGGGAGAATGCAACAAAAAGAAAAAGTCATGGCAATGACAAGTCAATATTTTTCTGTTATAACCATCAATATTAATGGTCTCAATTCACCAATCAAAAGAAATAGACTGGCAGAATGGGTGAAGAAGCAAAATCCAACAATATGCTGCATACAAGAAACACACTTAATTCAAAAGGAAACTCATAGACTGAAAGTGAAAGGGTGGAAAACAATACTCCATGCAACAGGAACCCCCCCAAAAAGCAGAAGTAGCTATCCTCTTGGAAGATCAAGTAGATTTCAAACCAACACTAATTAAGAGAGATGAAGAAGGACACTACATCCTTGTAAAGGGAAGAATCCAAGAGGAAGAGATGACAATCATAAATATCTATGCACAAAACACTAGTCCACCCAACTATATAAAACAAATACTAACGGACATGAAAAGTCATATATGCACCAATACAATTGTAGTGGGAGACCTCAACACCCCACTGTCACAAATAGATAGATCAACTAGACTAAAAATAAGTAATGAAATACTAGAACTCAATCGAACTCTTGAACAAATGAACTTAACAGATGTTTACAGAGTCTTCCACCCCACAAAATCAGAATACACATTCTTCTCAGCTGCACATGGGTCATTCTCCAAAATAGACCACATACTCACACATAGAACATGTTTAAGTAAGTGCAAAGGAATTGAAGTTATCCCCTGTACATTATCAGACCATAGTGCGATGAAATTGGAGATCCATAGCAAAAGAAACTCAAAAAATTTCATAAGCACGTGGAAATTGAACAACACACTTCTGAATAACCAATGGGTCACAGAGGAAATTAAAGAAGAAATCAGACAGTTCCTTCATTTAAATGACAATGACAATACAACATATTGGAATCTATGGGACACAATGAAAGCAGTCTTACGAGGGAAATTCATAGCAGTGAATACGCACATTAGGAAAACAGAATGACCCCAATTAAACAACCTGATGCTGAACCTAATGCTTCTAGAAAAAGAAGAGCAGGACAACCCCAAAGCTCATACAAGGGAGGAAATTATAAAGATCAGAGCATAAATCAATACAATGGAGACTAAGAGAACAATACAAAAAATCAATGAAGCCAAGAGTTGGTTCTTCTGAAGAATCAACAAAATTGACAAACCTTTAGTCAACCTTGTCAGAGAAAGGAAAGAAAAGGCCCAAATCCATGCAATTAGGAATGAAAAGGGTGAAACTACAACAGACCCAGCAGAAATCCAGATGATCATCAATACCTATTTCCAGAACCTATACGCCAATAAGATGGACAAAACAGAAGAAATGGACAGATTCCTAGATACATATGAATTACCAAAGTTGAACGAAGAAGACCTAAAAATTCTGAACAACCCAAAATCAACCAATGAAATTGAAAACGTAATTAAAAACTTATCACCTAAGAAAAGCCTGGGCCCTGACGGCTTCACTGCTGAATTCTACAAGACATTTAGAGAGGAACTGCTGCCACTACTGTTTAAACTCTTCAGTGAAATTGAAAGGGAAGCAATACTCCCAAATTCATTCCTGGAAGCAAGCATCACCTTGATCCCCAAAGCAGAGAAAGGCCCAACTGAAAAAGAGAACTATAGGCCAATCTCACTAATGAACATAGATGCAAAAATCCTTAATAAGATACTGGCAAACAGAATGCAGAAGATCATCAAGAAGATCATACACCCTGATCAAGTGGGATTCATCCCAGGGATGCAGGGATGGTTCAATATACAAAAATCAATCAATGTAATATGCTATATCAATAGAACCAAGGACAAAAACCATATGATTATCTCCATAGATGCAGAAAAAGCATTTGACAAAATCCAACATGCATTTATGATAAAAACCCTACAAAAAATTGGAATAGATGGTGTCTACCTCAAACTGATAGAAGCCATCTATGAAAAACCAACAGCCAATATCATACTAAATAGTCAAAAACTGAAATCCTTCACACTCAAATCAGGAACAAGATAAGGATGTCCACTATCACCACTCTTGTTCAATAGAGTTCTGGAAACATTAGCCACAACAATTAGACAAGAGAAAGAAATAAAAGGAATAAAGATAGGTAATGAAGAAGTCAAATTGTCATTCTTTGCAGATGACATGATACTCTATATAGAAGACCCCAAGAACTCCACCAAAAGTCTACTAGACTTAATAACCAAATTCAGTCAAGTAGCTGGATACAAGGTCAACACACAAAAATCAATAGCTTTCCTCTACACCAATGACAGACTCACTGAGAGAGAAATAGCGCAAATAATTCCTTTCACAATAGCATCCAAAAAACTGAAATACCTAAGAATCATCTTAACAAAAGAAATCAAAGACCTCTTCTCTGAAAACTATGGCACTCTAAAAAGAGAGATTGAAGATGATATCAGAAAATGGACAGACATCCCCTGCTCCTGGGTAGGAAGGATTAATAGAGTGAAAATGACCATACTTCCAAAACTGCTATATAGATTTAATGCAATTCCAATTGAGATCCCAGCAGCATACTTCATAGACCTCGAGAAAACAATCCAAAAATTCATTTGGAACAAGAAGAGACCCAGAATAGCAAAAGCAATTCTAGGTAACAGAGACATGGCAGGGGTATCACAATCCCCAACCTGCAACTATACCACAAAGCTACTGTGATAAAAACAGCATGGTATTGGCAAAGAAACAGACCTAAAGACCAGTGGAACAGATTAGAGGATGCAGAAACAACGCCAGACACACTCAGCCATCTCATCTTTGAGAAAGGAGTCAAACACCCTCACTGGAGGAAAGATAGCCTCTTTAATAAATGGTACTGGAAAAATTGGGCTTCAACTTGTCAAAGATTAAAACTAGACCTGTATCTCTCACCATGCACTAAACTAAAATCAAAATGGATTAAAGATCTAAATATTAAAATAAAAACTCTGAACCAGTTGGAACAAAGGTTAGGTAGAACCCTTGAAGACATTGGTGTAGGAAAAGATTTTATGAAGAAAAACTCAGTTGCCCATGAACTAGCACAAACAATCAACAAATGGGATCTTTTCTTATTAAAAGGCTTCTGCACAGCAAGAGAAACCACCAGCAGTGTGAAGAGACAATCCACAATGTGGGAAAAAATCTTCACCTGCTCTTCCTCAGACAAAGGTGTACTATCTGGAATCTATAAAGAACCTAAAAAGATCAGACCTCCCAAATTTAAAGACCCAATTGAAAAATGGGCAGCTGAAATGAACAGACATTTTTCAGATAAAGAAGTAGAAATAGCAAATAGATACATGAAAAAATGTTCAAAATCACTGGTCATTCAAGAGATGCAAATGAAAACAATGCTGAGATTCCACTTCACTCCAGAAAGAATGGCCACTATCATGAAATCAACCAATAACAAATGCTGGCGGGGCTGTGGGGAAAGAGGAACCCTGCTCCACTGCTGGTGGGAGTGTAGACTGGTGCAAGCACTGTGGAAATCAGTATGGAGATACCTCAAAGAACTAGGACTGGAAGTCCCATTTGACCCCGCTATTCCACTGCTGGGGATCTTCCCCAAAGAATTAAAAGAATCATACCACAGTGATATATGTCCATCCATGTTCATAGCTGCACAGTTTGTGATAACTAAAACTTGGAAACAGCCCAAATGCCCATCAACTGGAGACTGGATAAAGAAAATGTGTTTGTTTGTTTTTTTAATGGAGTACTACTCAGCCATAAAAAGTGAGAAATTAGAGACATTTATAGCTAAGTGGATGCACATTGAGGCCATACTCTTAAGTGAAATAAATAGGACACAGATGTGTAAATACCAAATAGTTTCTCTGGTGTGAGAAACTGAAAGTGTAAATAAGGACTAAATGTATGATAGGTAATGTGAAATAGGAAGAAAAGGGGCAAAGGGGAAGGGAGTGGGAGGGCTAGGGGAAAGGATAGAAGAGAATGGGATTAATATGAGAAAATGGAAAAATAGGAACAAAATCTTTGTAAATAGGGAGGACTGGAGGGGTTGAAGGGAGGGCTGGGCAAGGATAAAAAAATAAGAACTAAGAGAGAATATGTAAAGGTGGAAATTTCCAATGATGAATGTTATTATATTGTATACCTAAAATGTACCAATGATTAGAATGAATAATTGATAATGTAAAATGGGAAGAAAAGGCCCAAAGGTGTAGGGGTAGTGGGAGGGGCAGGGGAAAGGAAAGAAGGGAAAGGAAAAATGATGAGAAATGGAAAAAATGGAAATAAAGTCTTTGTAAATAGGGAAGGGTTGAGGGCATGAAGGGAGGGCTAGGAATGGGGAAAAAATAAGAACCAAGATGCATTATTTAAAGGTACAATTCCCAATGAGAAATGTAATCGTGTTGTATACCTACAATGTACCAATAAAAGATTTAATACAAAAAAAAAAGATGTATTGTGTACATGTACCAGTTCTGCACATGGTGGGTAAAGATTATGTACTACAAACATGTACTAATAAATAAGAATAATCTCTTACTTTCTACTGTAAATTTTTATTTTAGCATCCTAGTAGCCAGCTGTACATCTCTGTATCTTTCTTTGAGGGATACAGGAAGCAATCTTTGTGTTTACTCACTTGGTATGATGAAAACCAAGGTGTGTGCACATGAGCTAAAGCATAAAACCGGGATTTTCACCCATATGATGCTTTTGCATATGTGTACCTGAGCATCACAGAAGGTATACCCACACCACTCTAGGATTTGGTTTTTAAAAATTTTTTTCTTTTGATTATTCTGGTTGAAGTAGACCAGTTCAGTACAATGGCACATGAAAAATAAGATTTGTAAGTTTTGGAGGAGGTCAAAAGTGAATCATCAGATTATTCATGCATGGATGAAGATAATTCATTATGATAAAATACATGTTTTCATAACAGAAGAGTGGTGTGGGTGAATGATGATGATGGTGATGATGATGGTGATGATGATGACTTTGACTTTAGCCATGTGAGCCAAAGTTCCTATGACAGTGAAATGGAACAAGAATGAACTGATACACACACAGGAAAAGTAGACCTCTGTGACTCAGATGAGGAAGAAAACAGCAATGTGAGTGCATATTTGGCTAAAAAATGTTGCAAAATGGTCATGCAACAAAAATAGAATGATCTAATTGTACAATTAGGTACAAAAATATAGTGAGGATCTTTCCATGGGATGAAATCTATTGGACAGAATGCCAGCACTGCCATTCAGTGAATGAATGAGAGCGAGAGAGAGAGAGAGACAGAGAGAGACAGAGAGAGACAGAGAGAGACAGAGAGAGACAGAGAGATAAAGATATAGAGAGATGGAGATACAGACAGGGGGTTGGTGTGGGGATATAGCTCAGCGGTAGAGCATTTGACTGCAGACTGGGATGGGGAGAGAAAGGGGTAGGGAGAAAATATCCCTATTATCCACATAAAGACCTTGATACTTACTGGAACCACTGTGAGAATAACTTGCCAAAATTGCATTTAACACCTCTATAGTTTTCTCTATTACGGGAGAACCAAGTTGATATTTCAGACCTCTTGGGAGCACACACTATCACAAATAATGTCCATGAAAACTCAAACAGTCTGTGAACTGTTTAATGTTGTAACTGGTTATATATTTCCTTGGGAATGGATTAGAGAAATGCCTATTATATGCATTTATGACTTGCAAGATATCCCCAAAAGGATCTTCAATCCATGGGTTCTGGGACAATGAAGTGACTTTGATCTGGAAACTGAGGGAACTGAGTTTTCCATCACAATGCCTGACATCAGCTTTCTGCTTGCCAACTTTTGAGAATACATGTATATTTATACAAGTCAAATCACACCCAAATTAGTCACTTATCTATCTCACCATTTGAATACCATGACCTATTAGCCACATGCAGATGTCAGTGGATCAAAACATCTTAAAATAATTATGCAGACCTTGTATGAGGCAGTTAAGTAGCCCCATCTGGTCTCCACAACTCTTGAAGAACATTGTTCTCTTTATCCAAGGAAGCCTATGAATCTCCTGGAGTTGATCCCAGACTGCAGACAAAAACTATCACGCAGCTTTGCAAAGATGCTGTTGTTCCACTCAGCACAATATTCCACTGTTAGGGAATCAAATCAGTATGACATACTACAGAGGAAGCAATTTAGACTTTGTAATTTTATCCATCATTTTAAAATTTTGGTTCAGATATTCCCTGTGACATTAACTTTGCTAACCTTTGATTTTTCTTGCCACAACTATTGAATTAAAAATATCTACCTTTTCAGATTGTTTATAAGGTTTTATTTAAACCTTTTTTGTTGTGTTCTTAAAGTTTTAAAGAATTCTAGCACAATGCCTAAGACACATACACCTAAAATGTTTATTCCCCTTTTTCTCATCAGAAAGAAAACTATAATATCTTTTCACTTTTTATATCTATAGTTTACTACTTATGCAATCTACCCATTTTGTCTGAAATTTTGGCTGTCAGTACTTAAAGCTGTGAAGGCTTTAAGCATGTCAGTGTCTCTGTCCCTTGTTTCCCTGGTTTCATTATCCAAATTTTCCCAGCTCCAATCCCATACCCACTTTTTCCTGTGAGTGCAACATGTATGAAATGAAGATGCATCCTATAATTTTAACAAATCAAGTGAAGAAGTGCTAAGATATTGCTAGGACTTGAAGAAATTGACAAAGTATGTGCTAACAATTTTTTCAATTTAATTTAATTTTAGCTCAGAAATTTAAAATTCAAAAACTGGAGGGAGTGAAGCACCATGGTGGGACAGAGCTCTCCATCCATTGCTTCCAATGTAGAAACATCAATTTAAAAAATTATCCATCTAAAAAAAGATGCCATCACAAGAGCTAAGAGAACCAGGTGAGAAATCATAGTACCAGATTGTAGCACAATAAGCAAAGATGCGTTGAAGAAGGGAGGAAGGACAATTTTATGTTACTCAGATCATCTTTTCCCCAGCCCCAGGCAGTACAGTATGAAGAGAGATTCCATCTCCATAGGGAAAAGAGAGAAAAATGACCACAAGACTTTGCTTTGGAACCAAACCCCAAGCATTTCACAGTAACCTATCACTAGACATGTATTAACAGTCACAGGCTTTAAGCCAGAACCCACAGAGTGAGCATGAAAATCATCCTAGTGCCCAGCAGGACCCCATAGCCTTCAGCTTCTGGCCTACAAAATGGACTCAATCTGTGTTTCTGCCACTACTAGACTGAATTGGTAACCCTAGAATCCAGATGGGCATGAGCAGCAGGCAATCCTCAGTGGTCTTCTAATTCTGGGCTTCCCTAGCACCACACCACCTTCAGTATACCACATCCCAGTATCATGCTGGCCTTGGAGGCCTGAGGCTTTGGAATGATACCAGAAAGAAATCCTGGAATCTCTAGAAGGCATGACTGATGAAGTGCTTCTCAGATAAAGTCAGTCTATGAAGACTGGAATAAGTACATACTACTTCAAGTGCAGAAACATCAAAACTTGGCCAAAGGATCAAAGAGAATCAATGAAACATCACATCACCAAAGAGACAAAATAAAGTGCCAGTAACTGATGATAAAAAAGTAATGATGCATAAACTGTCTGACAAATGATTCTACATGACTATTCTATGGAATCCCAGAAAATTTCAAGAAAATACTGAGAAACACTTCAACAACATGAGAAAAGCAACAAATGACCATTATCTGATGTTTAATTCAGAGATTAAAGTAATTTTAAAATTTTGGTTCTACAAATAGCAGTGATGAAATAAAAATCCAAAAAAGAAAATCAATAGCAGGATTAAGCAAGCAGAATAAAAATCTATAAACTCAAAGAAAATATAGGCCAAACAAAACAAAAGAAAAATAGCTTATGAAATATATGCGACAGCATCAAAAGACCAATCAGTGAATCATAAGTGTGTCAAGGGATAAGAAAAAGATAAAAGAGCAGGAAGAAATAATACCAGAAAACTTTTAAACAGGAAAAATTATGTAAATATCCAAGTACAGGTAGGAAAAATGTCTCCAGGCAGATTCAATCCAAGCAAAATTACTGCAGTACAAATTATAATCAACTGCCAAAAATCAAAGCCAAAGATAAGATTCTGAAAGAAGCAACAAGAAAAAAGCAAATCACACACAAGGGACTTTTGATATGTCCAGCAACAGATTTCTCAGCAGAAATTTTATAATCCAGGAGAAAGTAATACAACATATTCAAATTGATAAACCAAAAGACTTCTGATCAAGAATGTTGTAACAAGTAAAATTGTTTTTCAGGAATTAAGCATAGATAAAAATTTTCCCAGATATACAAAGACTCAGGGAGTTAATCACCACCAGACTTGTCTGTCTTAAAAGAAATGGCTAACAGATTTCTTCAAGCTGCAAGAATAGAATACCAAAAAATAATACAAAAAGAAACCTTTAGACTCACAGGTAAAAATAAGTACACAGACAAATTCAGGATACTCTGGTACTGAATGGTGTATGAGTCATTTATATATTTTAAAAATCAAAACCATTAAAAATAATAGTCAATAATTTGTTAAAGTCTGTGCAATGCAAAAAGGTATAAATTGTAACATGAAAAATTCAAATGGTGGGAGTTAAAGTGTGTATGTGTGATCAAAAGTAAGTTATTATCCATTCAGACCAACCTGTTTTAACTCTAATATATTGTTGTAAGCTTCATGGTAATGATGAAGCAAAAGCATACTAGTTACATGACAAATGAAAAGCAAAGTATCAAAATATACTACTAGAAAAAAATCACTTAACCACAAAGGAAGACAGTAAGAGAAGAAAAAATAGAAAGCACACCCTGGGAGCCTGAGGCAGGAGGATCGCAAGCCTGGTCTGAACCACTTAGGGAGCACTTGTTTCTAAATGAATAAATGTATGAATTAATTAATTTTAAAAGTGGCTAGAGATGTAGCTTAGAGCAAAGGACCAAGTTCAGTTGTGGATAATATATCTATAAAACAATAAGAAAAAATTAACAAAATGACAGTAGTACATTGTTACATATCAATAACCTTTAATATCAGTGACTTTTCAGAATGGCAAAATAAATTTCAAAAAGGTACAACTATATGCTGCCTAGAAAGAGTTACTTCATCTGTAAGGATACACAACAGAGAGATGGTGAAAAGTTCCAAGAAAGTGGAAACAGAGAGAGGGCTTGACACATTTTAATCATATAAAATAGACTTTAAGTAAGAAACTGTACAAAGAGACAAAGTAAGTAGATATTACCATATGGAGATCAATTTAGCAAGATGATATACCAATTACAAATATAACTGCATATAGCATCAGAGAAGCTAAATATGTAAGGCAACTATTAATAGAGCTGAAAGTAGAAGATAGACTGCAATAGAGTAATAGTAGGAGACTTTATCACCTCACTTTCAGTAATAGTTGAGAAAATTTTTTCTAGGCAGAAAAATGAATAAGGCAGCATTGCATTTAAACTATATGCCAAAATGCCTAATATATAAGGACATTTTGTCCAAAATCTGCAGAATGCATATTCTTGTCAGCTGCCCAAGGAACATTCACTAGGATAGATATGTTAGACCACAAAAAAAGTCTTAAATATAAGAAGTCTAAAATCATATCAGTTATCCTTCCTTTTTTCTCTGCTTTTAGTATTTAATTTGTTAATTTTTGTTTTAATTTAATGAAATATTATTTTGCTTTATTTTGGGTACATATTGTTGTTTATTTCTAACTTACCTATAATATGTTTAATTTATTTGCATTATTTAAATATAGAAATCACTAAAACAAAAACTTTGTTAGTTCACAAATGTATAGAAATTGAACAACATACTCTGAAAAAATAAATGATCAATGAATAGATTAAAAGAAAAATTAAATGTCGAGAGAAATGAAAATGGAAAAATATGAAAACTTATAAAACATATGAAAACTTACAAAATAGAACAAAACAAAAACAGTTAGAAGAGGAAAGTATAAAAAAACCAAAATAGGAAAACAATCTAAGAACAACTTAGTGTTCCAGCTCAAGGAAGTAGAAAAAAGAACAATCTATGACCAAAGTTAGTAGATAAATCGAAATAACAAAATAAGAGGAAAATGAATTTTAATAGGAAAATAGAAAATATCAACAAAGAATTGGTATTTTGGAAAGATAAAATTTTGAAAACTTTAGCTAGATTAAGAAAAAGAGAGGAGTCAAATAATATCAAGAATAAAAAAGAAAAAAAGGAAAAGAAAGACCAAAAAGGAGACATTGCAACAGATGCAACAGAAATACAAAGGATTATATGGTACTGTTATGAACAAGTATATATATCAACAAATTGAATAGCGTAGGAAAAAATGAATGCATTTCTTGACATATAACTCTTGCCAACATTTAATTATGTAGAAATAGGATACCTGAAAAGGCTGATAATAAGGAAGGCAATTGAATAAGTAGTGAAGTCTCCCATCAAAGAAAAACTCAGGACCTGATGGCTACATTATTGCATTCTAACAGATATTTAAAGCATTAATATCACTTTTTCTCAAACAACCTCAAAAATTGAAAAGGAGGGAATAATTCCAAACTTATTTTAGAAAGACAGTATCACTCTGATACCAAAGCCAGACAAAGGGCACAACAAAACTACACTCCAATATTCCTGATAAACACAGATATAAAAATTCTCCATAAAATATTAGCAAACAAAATTCAATACCATGTTAAATAGATCATGCACAAATCAATAAATGTGATACACAGCATTAATAGAATGAAGGACAAAAGTGATCTGATCATTAAAATTAATGCAGAAAAAGCCTTTGAGAAAAACATACAGCAAATTAGCTATCAAAAGAATGTACCTCAACCCAATAAAGCCCATATATGAAAAAACTAGAGCTAACATCATACACAATGGGGAAATATTGAAATATTTTAACATACAAAGCAAGGCAAAGATGTCACCTCTCTCTTCCATTAAACACAGTTCTAGAAGCCCTAGCCAGAATAACTGGAAAAGAAATACACAAAAGCATGTAAATAGAACTTAAGTTGTCCCTGTGTACAGATGATATGATATGATAAAAACAAAATCCTAATACTCATTACCAGTGAATAAAGGGCAGCTTTTGCTATGCACAGCATAGATGTGCAAAACAAGTAATGACTCACATCCTGAGCAAGACATAACGGGATCGCAAGATATTTCATCATGCACTCAGAATGGCACCCTCAACTTAGAACACAAAAATTGTTTATTTCTGAACTCTTCTATTTAATATTCTCAGATTGCGTTTGATCTCAGATAACTGAAACTGTGGAAAGGGTCATTGTGAAAAAGGGTGACTACTGTGGTGTACAATCTCAGAACTCCAAGCATAAAGCACAGAAGCTGACCACACATATTGCTTTGCTACAAAAGTTCTGGAGTAATTTATGGCAAATGCTTATCCACATTCTCAACAGTCGTGTCTTGAAATGCTGAGATTTTTATTTTGTATTTTGTTAAGTGAATAAAATGCTGAAACAGCACACTGTCGCTTTGATTTTCTTTGCTTCTACTGACTTTTTTGTAGGAAAGGGCTCTCATTCTTTCCACTGTTATTAAGTTGTCATTCTTTTCTGAATTCTAAGTTCCAGTTTGATTTTAACTGCATGCATGATTTCATTGGTTTTAGTGTGGTTTCCTAAAAGGGTGTTTCCTGGAACTAATACCTGCACAGATACCAAAACACCTTACTCTGCTATTGTATGTAGGTGTTGTATTATCATCCTTAGTTCTTCATTCTTTTACTCTTCTCCCCCCACACTCACTGAAATTATTTAATAGATAGCATCAGTGAGAAGAAATTACCACTGAAAGATCAAAACAATCTAATATCAACTAATGAAAATATTCTTAGTTTCTATTTGTAAACTTATCAGTAAATAATTTTCTAATAAACGTGCAAGTTTGGAGTGTTGAAGGACATTTCTTGCATGGGTAGCAGGGACCTCTGGCTTTTAGGGAGGATTTTTTGGCTTTATAACTTAGCCCCATCACACTATGCAGGTTCATAAAGGACTTCGACAACTATTAACCATGTCAATCACTTGTTAATAAGTGACTGCTAAGATCCCTGGAGTATTGTATCTTCTACTCCTCAGATACCTCACATACTGTCTAATAACCTTATTTTACATTGCTTGTGTGCTAAATAATCTCCCACAGTAGAGTAAAAGCTTTTGGAAGACAATATATGTACTTTTTATCCATTTCCATTCTCCTATTGTAGTTCGCATAAGCTGCTATAGATTCTATCCTTACTAAACAACAACTGATTAGTTCCTATGCATAAATGTACTCCTGTGATGAGTACACCTTCTGAGGTTATCTGCTTTAACTGGAAATGCAGCAAAGATATTTAAATCATTTTTTGTGGATGTTTTGACATTGGATTTTATTTATATGTATTGTAGACACTGTCTTGCAACAGACTGTGAAGTTATCTTAAATGCTGCTTTGCTATACTTAATGCTATATATGAAAACTATAAATAACTAATTATATTTAAGCTATAATTAAAATGCTTAAATGGTTGTAATTAGCACAAAAAATAGCAAGCTGTCTGGGCACTGTGAAAACATTTTTTTTCAAGATTTTCCCCAAAAAAGCTAAAAGAAATGTGTTCTGAAACCACAGTTTAAAAGGTTAAAAGTGACTTAGCAAAAATATTTCTTCTTGTGATTTTTGATAAAGGATGAAATATACTTCTCATGAAGCACATGGAAATATAGTACCAGAAATAAGTAAGAGCTCTTAGAAATCAGGGAAACAGGTTGTGTTTGGGGGGAGGGGGAGTAGCTATAAAAGTATTTTATATTAGTCAAAGAAAAAGGGAGCAAAGATGCATGATGATTTGAAAAGCTAGAAAAGAAAGTAATTTGTTTTAGAAAAAGGAAAGTTAGGGATATATATTGGTATTTTCTTGCTAAAAAAAATAGAATAATACTTTATCAAGAACTTTAAAAATACTAGGTATGGAAATTTATGCCTATAATCCCAGTAATTTGAAAGTCTGAAGCAGCAGGATTGAAAGTTTGAACCCAGCCTGGACAACTTGGCAATATCACTGTCTCAGAAATAAAAGAGAAAAGAGGGGCTAGGGATATAGCTCAATGCAAAGGCCATGACTTCAATCCTAAATATTGAAAAAAGAAGTGCAGACTGGTGCAACCACTATGGAAATCAGTGTGGAGATACCTCAAAGAACTAGGGCTGGAAGTCCCATTTGACTCAGCTATTCCCCTGCTGGGTATTTTCCCAAAAGAATTAAAAGAATCATACCACAGAGATATATGTGTACCCATGTTTATTGTGGCACAGTTTATAATAGCTAAAGTTTGGAAGCAGCCCAAATGCCCAGCAACTGGAAACTGGATAAAGAAGATGTGGGGTTTTGTTATAAAATGGAGTACTACTTAGCCATAAAGAACAAGAAACTAGTCATTTATAGCTAAATGGATGCATATTGAAGCCATACTCTTAAGGGAAATAAATAAGACACACATATGTAAATACCAAATAGTTTCTCTAGTGTGAGAAACTGAGAGTGTAAATAAGGACTAAAAGGATTAATAACTAATAATTGATACTTTGAAATAGGAAAAGGTCCAAAGAGGTAGGGGTGGTGGGAGGAGATGGGGAAAGGAAAGAACGGAAAGGAAAAATTATGAGAAAAGAAAAAAAAATGGAAACAAAGTATGTAAATAGGGAAGGGTGGAGGGGTGAAGGGCGCACAGGTAATGGGGAAAAAATAAGAACCAAGATACATCATGTACAGGTACAAGCACCCAATGATAAATGTAAATGTATTGTATACCTAAAATGTACCAATAAAAGAATTTAAGCAAAAAAAGGAAAAAAGAAAAAAGAAAAAAAAAACTTGAAACTCGACAGTAATGTTTGATTTGTAACTTCAATTCTAAAAAACAAGATGATAAAATTTTAAGCAAATTAATGTTATTTAAGCTATTTATAGTAACAAAATACTCAAAACAATTCAGTATTTAGTGTAGTGGAAACATTAAAATGTATATTTTTGAAGATTCACATGAGAAAATACTTATGGAAATAATAACTGCTCAATTGCTTTGTCAGCAGCATATTAAGCATATTACTTGCATGATGTCACTTAGCCTTCAGGTTTCTACCCTAGATTTCTACCTTAGGAGGTGGAAATTATCACTCCACTTTTATAGATAAATTGTCACCAGAAGGGTTAGTCAGCTTACCCGAATTAGTAAATGCCCAAAGTGGAAAATTCTTTACTATAATTCACTACCTATTATTATGTATTGTTAAGTGAGGGGAAAAAACCACAGGTTATGAAATTATATATTCACTGTGGTCTTAACTATAACCATGTATTAAAATATACTGGAAAGAGGGCCGGGGATTTAGCTCAGTGGTTTCACCGCCTGCTGCGCAAGTGCAAGAACCCAAGTTCGATCCCCGGTACCTAAAAATATACATATATATATTTTTTTTATTTTTATATATATTATATATATATATAATATATATATAATATATATATATATATACTGGAAAGAAACATAACAACATCCAAACAGAGGAATTCCTAAATTGTAAGATGATTGGAAAATATGTTCTCTTTTGCACTTTTGTATAATTCCTAACATAAGCATATACAGTAGAACCCTGCACAATCTAGTTTTACTCTCCATGGTTCCAGTTACCAATGATCAACTGCAGTCTGAAATATTAGATGAAAAGTTTAGAAACAAACCATACATGAGTTTTAAATTACACACCACTCTGAATTACATTCTGAAATCTCATACTGCCACACTCCTTCCTGTTCAGGATGAGAATCAAGCCTTTGTTCAGCTTGTTAACACGTATATATTACCTACATAGTCATTGTTGAGTAGTCATCTCAGCGACCAGGTCAGCCGTGTGATGTCACAGTGTTGTGTTCAAATAGCTCTAATTTTACTTAATAGTAGCCACAAAAAACAAGAGTAGTGATAGTGGTGATTCAGATTTGCCAAGGAGAAGCTATAAACATCTTCCTTTATGTATCATCTCACATCATCACAAGAAATTGGGGGAGTATGGTACAAAGTATTTTGAGAGATCACATTCACATAATTTTTATTATAGTAGGTTATAATTATTCTATTTCATTAGTCATTGTTATTAATCAGTTTCTGGACCTCATGTATAAATTAAATTTTATCATGGTTATGTATAATACAAAAAAATAGTATATCCAGAATGCAGATTTACCCACCACTTGAGGCATCCACAAGGATCTTATAATGTATCTCCATGGATGAGAGCAACTACTGTATATCATACCTGGGTCAGGAACCACAGATGAAAGAGACGAATTAATCAGATGCTTCCCAGCATTTAATGGTATCATTGCTACTCTGGTCAACACTAACTCTTGTTTATGTAATTACTGGCTCCCTTTTACCCTCCTTCCCTACTTCTATTACCCTTTCTTCTTTCTTGGACAACTGTTCTAATATGTTTATGACTTGTCTTTTAGTTTTTGTTTGCTCTTCAAAAAACTAGCATTCCTTTGTGTGCATGGACTCTATTTTAAGAGATAGATGTTAGGTTACATATTTCATTCTGTTATTTCTTTTTCTTTGAGCACTATATATATATATATATATATATATATATATATATATATATATATATATTGCTGTTATCCTTCTCTGTCACTTATACACACCAATTTTAATTGTTGCCACAGGTAGCTGTGTAGCGAGCATCTTCATACACTACTAACACTGTACTACCATTTCAATGTTTGTCCTTTCCAAAAATCATTTTTAAATTTAAACGTACTTATAACAGTATTAAGAAGTGATCAAGCCCTGAGGGGTATACTCTCATTGGTGTGATTAACACCATCATCTCTCTGAACTTTAAGACCCCATTTGAATTGATTTCTTGGCCTTCTGTCTTCTACTATGTGATGCTGCAACAAGAAAGCCAACACCTTTATGTTGAATTTCTCAACCTCCAAAATTGTGATCCAATAAATTTCCATTTATTATAAATTATCAGTTGGTGGTATTCTATATAATAACACAAAAATGAAAATTAGCAAAAGAAGTAGAGTGTTGCTACACCAAATTTCTATAAATGTGGAGGCAGCTCTGAAACCAAAAAAAATAGATAGATGCTGGGAAAATTTGGAAGTATAACTTAAATGAGCCTCTCTTGCCATAAATAGAACATACAGGGAGATTCTAGTAAGGTTCCAAAGAAGAAAAGACTGTAGAGAAAGTCTGAAACTTCTTAGATTGGTTGCATGGTCTTGATCAGAAGGTTGGTAGAAATATGAACAGCAAAGGCTATTCTCATGAGCTCTCACTCACAGCCAGTCACCAGTATAGTTGATTTTTATGTCAAATCTTTCTCACAGCTGTCTACCCCATTAGTCTATTGTGACCATGTCTAAAATCATTCCTCCAGACTCACTCCAATGTATCATCACCTTTGTTACTGAAGTTGTGCGGGAATTTCCTGGGTGTGCTGGCGGGGAGGGGGGGTCTCTCTAGCCTTAGAGGTGAAGCCAGTTTTATTGTAGTTTCTACACCATAGCCTTTTTTTTTCATTATGCCAATCTGAACATATCACCCTAGAAATTTCACTCATTTCCCTTTGTGTAAGATAATCATGACAGTCTTTAATGTGGAGTCAAAGGCTCTGTTGCCTCTCCCCACCTGCACCTGCACCATGAAGGCCCTGCCCTCCACTTCTGCCATAGTAGTACTTTACATGCATACTCCTCCCTGTCTTTGAATGTGTTCTTCCCTCCACATCTAATATCTTTCATTTCTCTCTTCCTCTCAACTGCAACCATTCCTGTCCAATATAGTCCTGGAAACATTAGCCAGAGCAGTCATGGAAGAGAAAGAAATAAACGGGATATGTTTAGGAAAGGAAGAAGTCAAATTAACATTATTTGCATAAATAAAACAAATAAAAGATACAAAATAGGAAACAGGAATATTTTGGAAATAGGAAGGGAATCTAGAGATATAGGGAAGGGGATGGGAAAGGCAGGGGAAGGAAAGGAAAAGAATTAAGATGTGTTAAATACATGTACCTACTCCCTAAAATGAGTGTAAACATTATGTACTTCAAACATGTACTAATAAAAAATTTTAAAAAATAAAAAATTGAACATATCATGTATAATCCCATTTTTATTTTTGTATTTATATTTCTATAGATACATATACAGCAGACTAATATTTGAAATAATTTGTTTCCTCTCTTTTTATACTTTTTTATAAATTGTAAAATGAACAAGTCTTTTCAACAAGAAGTTATTTCTAAAACCAACTATAAATAATAATTAAACTGTTTACCTTAATATTATCAGTAGTATGATGTTAACATGATGGTGATATTATAGTTATTTTGGCAGTATAAATATCTTTCATAGAGCATTAGTTACCAAAACATTACAAAATTATCATTCTTCAATATTACTAAATACAAATATTAGTGATGTTTTATTAATCAAAGGTTTAGAAAGAAAGAAATGACAAGAAAAAGAAGAAGTGAAAAGCATAAATGAGGGCCTTGGGTTCACTTAAAACAGACATTATATATAAATATAAATTTTAATTAAATAGTAATTCAAAGGTCAGAATTCAATGGTGGAAAAAATTTCAGAAAATTAATTTTTACCACTGCAGAGCTTCTTAATATGTATGTTATTAGTTAACCTTGTAGAGTAAAAGCTACAGAAGTAAATTTTTTTTTTTTTTTTTTTTTTTTTTTTTTGGTATCGGGGATTGAACTCGGGTCCTTACACTTGCGCGGCAGGCAGTGAAACCACTGAGCTAAATCCTCGGCCCTACAGAAGTAAATTTTGGACCATGAAATTATGTAAGTTATTTCTGAATTTTATCCATATACCAAATGTTGATTGCAACAAATTACAACAGTTACCTCCTGCAGAACTTAATAGGATACCTGGCTTAGACCTTTAGAGCCAGGTGACAGAGCTCTAAGTTACATAGTATGTATAAATATGCTTTATGTTTTATTTATTTTGCTGGCCAGAAAATAGTATGACATCGTGATAGGTGATTCTCATCTAAAAGTATCTCAAAGCAGTAATTTTACTAAAATTATAATTTCTGACACATGTACTAATGTCCACACTCATATGGATATGTGTGCCATATAAACAGCTCTTATGCTGTTTGTAGAATTAAAATATTCACACTGTAATCATGTCTTGCTAATAATCCTAAATTGTTGCTGTAACAAATTACCATAAACTCAGTGACTTAAAAAGTACAAATTTAAATTTATTATTTTACATTTCTGAATATCAAAAATCTAGCACAGATCTTAATGAGATAAAATTAAGATATTACCAAGACTGCATTCATTTCTGGTAGCTCTAGGGGAACTCTCTTAGAATCCTCAATCTTAGAGGCCTCTTGCATTCCTTTGCTTGTGTTTCCCTCTTCATCTTCAAAGCCAGCAGAATCCACAAATTTCTGACTCTGAGTCTAAATCTTTTGACTCTCTTTTTCATTTATAAGAATGCTTGTCATTAAGAGTGAAGATACAAGCCAGGCATGGTATCATGCCTGAACTTCCCATCTACTAGACAGGCGGAGACATGATGACTTGAACCCGACTTTAAGGTCAGCCTGGATAATGTAGTAAGGCTGAGCTTTGTCTGTTGAAAAGAACTCACAATTGGGAAAGTGGAGGTAAACCTTGTTATCCTGAAGTCTCTAAAGACTTTATGGCATCAGTGGGCATACAGCTCGTCCTTATGGCAAAGGCAGCTGGATGGATGCTCTTTGAAGAGATTAAACATACCAATTTTAATAAATTTGTGGAAACTTAAAAAAAAAAAAAGAATGCTTGTTATCCAGAATATTTCCCTTATCATAAAGTCCTTAATTTCTCACATGTGAAAAATCTCTGTTGCTGCACAAGTTAATATATGTTGGATATTAAGACACAAATATGTTGGGGGAGGCCACAGTTTTATCTCCCGGCCCCTTCATTCAGTTTTGTTTTTATCCTTGCATTTTTAGGCAATTTTATAATAGGGGTTTTATTTGTATCACTACTTTTTAAAGAAAAATATGGAGTAAATGAAAGGCTCATTGCCTTATTAAAATCCCAAGAACTCGCCTATGACATATACTTTTGTCTGAACCAATTCTTGATATAGCCCACTGCAAACAATGTTTCTAGCCTGGAAATTTAAGGGGAAGCTACTTTGAGTACTTGAGAAAGAGCAGATCACTTTAAACAAGAAAATGAGCTGGGAAGACAAGTCATGTTTAGAGGGACAGCAGAGGGAGTATGGGGCTGGTAAGACTCCAAGCAACTACTGTGAAATGGCTTCAGTCTACAATTTTGAAAAAATTCTCATAAAGGATTGAAAAATATGGTCACATAGGAGATGTGGCTTTAGATTTTATATAGGAGGAAAGAAACTGAATTAGCTTAAAACATTTTCTTTTGAGTATCATCTCTTACGAGGATTGGATAAATCCTGAAAATCTGAAACTACATTTTATTCACTTGCCAAAAGAGAAAGCATATATGGGAAAAGACCACTACACTGCCTGGTAATAATGCCTGGAGGGCCCAGTTTCATTTAGTGTCCAGACTGTTGATGGACAGAGACTGAAAATCCATGATAAACTACACCAATTTTAAGGTAGATCCAAAGTCACAAAGATAGTTCAAGCCTGGAGGTGAGTGGACACCTCTATCTCTGTAAATGGATAGTTCTTTATTGCATTATAAGATCCTATAGGATACAATAAAATAAGAATAATATATGTATTTTATCATTTTAATATTTTAAAAATAGCAAATAGCATGATAAAAATATTTTTTCTAAAATACAAACATTTATTTACCACTTTAATATCAGGAAGAAACATTAAAAAGAATTTAAAATAATGCTAAAAATTAAAATATGGTCTGTATTTACTAATTAATGTGAAACATCTATAAAGAAAATGGAAATTTATCTTCACATTCACATATATATTAAACAGAGCTACTATGTATGAGTTAGAGTTAGGAAAATGTGTTATCCAAGATTGATGCATTACTAGGGACTAAGATACATATGGAAAGGAAACACTTTCCTGGGCCTCCAGAAACTGCCAGTTAGGAGGGAAATTCCTGCCTGAAATAGAAGGAAAAGAAATAGAAGAAAGGAGTGGATGGATTGATTGTGAAACTGTAGTCAGCTCCCCAAGGGTCCCTGTTAGGTCTGTGTGGGATCATTCTGCTAAGTCTGGTGAAGTACTCCATAAAAAGAGCAAGGGAGTAAGGAGAAAAGAAAATATAAATGGCAGAATCTTCGAATTCATTACAGCCCTGTGTCTGTAATGGGTCCAGGTAGCATTCTGTATGCCACCTTCAAACTCATGTTTTCCTTTTCTCTCCTTTATAAGTAACTTGGCTCAGTAGCTATACTAAGCTCCAAGAATGGTGAAAATGTTTCTTGTAGCCAAATCTTGTTCTCTGAGAAAGAAGACCACAAGCAGGCAGGCTCCAGTTTATGAAAAGGCTGTATTTTAAATAGTCCCTTGCATATAAATAGTCTAATACTTGAAATTTATTCTCATAGAAACCACTATATGAATGGGATTCATTTCCTTCCAAATTTTCAAAAGTCTATTTAACTTATATTTTTCTGGATGTACAGTTTCAGTTGTACAATCATAGCAATTTATCACTTTAAACTTATTTTGAATATATTTTTTCTATTTTATACTTTAGTTATATTTTGATATAAGGTTTATAATTAATCTGAAATTATCTTTCCAATTCTTAAATTAATACTTTATTACTGCCAAGGACAGTAATTACAGAAAGTCAATACAATAATGCTTCAGTTCACAAATGCTTCTGTTTGCAAACAATTCAGTTTGCAAACAAAAGCATTTAGCAAAATTTTTCTTCATTCACGAACTTTGCACAGATGACAAACATCATAGCCATCTGCCCTCAACAAACACAAACACAGTCATCTTCCCCCAAGTCATAGAACAAGTTAAGTTTGTGAACCAATGTAGCACTGTATATCTGTGTCCAATCTATATAGACACATATCTATTCCTATGTCTGTATACCTAAACACTCAAAATCTCAGCTCAAGACTCCAGGATTATGAATGTACACAAATTCCCACCCTACTTTTCTTGGTTCTTTCATAGTAATGATAATTTAGTAGCAGAATGGAAGAGATACCTCCAAATACAACAAATTTTATACCATGTTATATAACTATCTAACAATGTGGAAAAAATTCAGTAATCTTAACCAGAATTTCCATACAGCTGGAGTCAGAGATGAACTCCAACATGATATTTTATTGGTCTTTGCTTTCCCAAGATATCTCCCAAGTGTCCTTGTGACTGTTAGATAAAGTCATGTCCTATATGTATTCTGAATAGAAGATATTGAAATGTCACCAGCCCTTTACCCAAGTGACTATTGACATATTTTGTTCTGTGACTTTTCCTAAAGGGGTTTTGATTTATTTGCTGTACATATATTTATTAAATGCATACAATACACTAGACACTTTTGTAAGCACTAGGACTAAATTGGTAAAACCAAAATGCTAACTTTCAGAATATGTACATTGTGGTAAGGGCTGTCAAACAAATGAGTAAAATATATAGTACATTACATTTTGATAAATGTTATAGAAGAACACAAATCAAATGGTTATGGAAAGTGCTATTATTAAAAGATAATTAGGGAAGGTCATCACTGAGACAGTGGTATTTCAGGAAATGTGAGAAAATAAGCCATACAATTATCTGAAGAGGTTACAAACAAAACATATAGTCCAAATCTAGTCTATCACCAATTTTTGTGAAATTTATGAACTAAAAATGTTTTTTATATTTTTGCTTGTACTTTTGGGGAGTTTTTTCATTTTTATTATTCATTAGTACATGTTCATATTACATATTGAATATATTCTTTGTGGGTTGTTGGTACATGCACATAACACATTTGAATTATATTTTTAGCCCCTATCCTTCTTTTTGCTCTCCCCTTCCTCCATTTTTGATCCCCTTTCCATTTGGAAAAGAACTCTCTCCCTACTTCCTATTATCTGTCTTTTATTTTGCTCCTTATTTATTATTTAGGTTTCACATATAAGCGAAATCATGTGATATTTATGTGTCTGGTTTATTTTATTTAATTATAGTCTCAAAATGCATTCTTTTTCCTACAAATGACTTATGTTCATCTTTATGTCAGGGTAGTACTCCGTTATATACAAACACCATATTTTCTTTATGCATTCATGTGTTAATGGACACATAGGCCATTTCAAAGATTTAGCTATTCTGAGTTGTGCTGCTATACACATGGGCATGCATGTATTATTGTGGTATGATGTATTCAAATCTTTCAGAAAGATAGCCAGAAGAAGAATAACTTGGTCAAATAAAATTTCTAATTTTAGTTTTTTGAGGAATTCCCATATTGATTTTGATAGAGTCTGTACCAGTTTACACTCCCACCAACAGCCTTTTTTTCCACAACCTCACCAGAATTTTGTATTATTTGATTTCATGATAGTAGCCATTCTTTATGGAGTAAAATCACATCTCACTCTTTTTATAACTTACATTTATCAAATGGTCAGAGATGTTAAGCATTTTCTCATGTATTCATTATCCATTTGTACCTCTTCTGAGAAATGTCTATTATTTTAGTTGCCCATATTTTGATTGAGTCTTTAATTTGGGGGGATCTGATTTTTGGAATTCTTTGCAAATTCTAGATATGTGTTACTCCCTGTCAAAGGAATAGCTAGCAAATATTTTTCCTACATTCTAGGTAGACTCTTCAATCTGTTAGTTGTTCCCTTTGCCAGACAGATTTTTAATTTGCTATAACCTTATCTAATGATTTTTGATGCTAGTTCTTATGCCACTGGCAGTTGTGTCCAGAAAGTCTTTTCATGTGGCTACATCTTCAAGAGTTTTACCTATTTTATCTTCCAGCAAGTAATGTCTTTGTTTAATACATATGTTTTTTAATCCATTTTGATTTTTATTTTGGTGCATTGTTGGCAAATATGGATATAGATTCAATATTTTGAAAGTGTGTAACCAGTTTTCCCCAAACCATTAAAGAGTCTACCTTTCCTATCTTGTATATTTTATTAATCTCTTTGTCAAAGATTAGATGACAATGTACCTGGATGTTTATTTTTTAATCTTCTATTGTGTTCCATTGATCCATTTTTTTGTGTGCCAGTACCATGTTGTTTTATAAATGTACCCTTGTAGTTTAAAATCTAGGCTCATGATGCCTCCTGGATTGTTTTTGATGCCCAGGATTGCTTTTGTTATTGTGGGTCTCTTCCGTTTTCAAATAAATTTTAGGATAGCTTTTTTTTTCTATTTCTGAGAGGAATGCTGTTGATATTTTATTGGGATTGCATTACTCCTGTATATCATTTTTGGTATGGCCACTTTGAAAATATTTTTTACAGGAACAGGGGATGTCTTTCTATTTTTTGATGTTCTCTTTGATCTTCTATTTTAAAGTAGTGTAGTTTTCATTATAGAGATAGTTCATTTCCTTGATTGGATTAATTCTTGATTCCATTTTTTTCTTTCCCTTCTTCCCTTTCCCCTTTCGATTGGATTAATTCTTAAGTATGTAATTGTTGTTGGTGCTATTATGAATGTTGTTGGTTTCCTAATTTCTTTATCAGAGAGTTCATTATTGGTGTAGAGGAAGGCTATGTTGATTTTCTATCCTTTTAAATTTCTAAATTTGGTTATTTATTCTATTAGTCTTTTGGTGTAATTTTTTGGATCTTATATGTAGAGGACCATGTAATCTGAAAATACAGTAATCATAATTTGACTCCTTCCTTTCCTAAACATATTCCTTCAGTTTATTTCTCTTACCTGATTGCCCTGGCTGTTCTTTTGAGTACTATGTTGAACAGGAGGGGTGATAGTGTATATCCTTGTCTTCTTCCTGAGTTTAGAGGGAATGCTTTCAGTTTTTACTCATTTAATATGATGATGGCAGTAGGTTTGTCTTAAATGGATTTTTCTGACTGAGATAAAGCCCTTCTGTATCTATATTTTCAGAGTTTTCATCTTAAATAGATGTTGGATTTTGTCAAAGGATTCTTCTGTATCTCTCAAAATGATCATATGATTTTGTCCTTGCTCTTGTTTGTGTGGTGTATTGCAGTTATTGATTTGCAAATGTTGAACAGTACTTGGCTTCCTGGTATGAAGCCTACTTGGTCATGATGTATGATCTTTTTGATGATTTCTTGCATTCTGTTTGGCTGTATCTTGTTAAGGATTTTTACATTTATGGAGATTGGGCCATAGGTCTCTTTTTTGGTTGAATGCTTGTCTGATTTTGGAATAAGGGTAATACTAGCTTCCAAGAATGACTTTGGATGTGTGCCTTTCTATTCATCTTTGTTAAAGACTTTTAGGAGTTTTGGCATTAGATCATCCCTGAGGCTTTTGTAGAATTTGACAGTGAATGCATCAGAGCCTGAACTTTTCTTAGTTGATAGATTCCTTTTATTACTGCTTCAGTTTCATTGCCTGTTTTTCAGTTATTCAGGATTTTTATATCTTCTTGGTTCAGTTTTGTCATTTCATATGTATTTAGGAATCTATCCATTTCTTTTGACTCCTACAATTTACTAGCATATAGGTTTATGAAACAGTTACTTAAAATCCTCTGAATTTTAAAAGTGTCCATGATGATTTCACCTTTTTCATTTGTAATTGCATTGATTTGGGTCTTTTCTTTCTTCTTTTTGCAAGATTGGCTAAGGGTTTGATGTTTTGTTTATTCTTTTGAAGAATCAGTTATTTGATTCATTGATCAATTTAATTTTTAAGACTTCATTATAATGTTTTCTCCACTGATGTTTACAATTTCTATCCTTGTACTAGATTTGGATCCAGATTATTCTTGCTTTTCTAGGATCTTGAGCCATATCATTAGGTTATTTATTTGGGCTCACCCTGTTTTTCCAAAATGGTAATTCATAGCTATAAACTTCCCTATTAGAAGTGCTTTGGGTCTCATAAGTTATAGTGTATTTTAATGTAATTATCATTTTATTCCAAGAACTGTCTTACATCTTTCTTGATTTCTTCAGTGATTCATTGATTTTTCAATAGTGTATTATTTAATTCCCATGGGTTTGCATAATTTCTGTGGTTTCTTTCTCCATTGAGTTCTAGTTTCATTCCACTATGATCTGTTAATATACATGGTATAATTTCAATTCTTTTGCATTTACTTAAAAATCCTTTATTGGCTAATGTGTCTATTTTGGGGAAAGTTTTTGGAGAAAGTTCAATATGCTGCTGAGAAGAATTTTATAGTTGGGTGCAACACTCTGTACATATCTATAATCCCATTTGTTTGAAAGGTTTGTTCAACTCTAATTTTTTTGGTTGATTTTTTTCTAATTGGTCTATTTGTTGGGTATTAAGGTCCCCCAATATAATTCTGTTTTAATTTATCTGATCTATTTTCAGAAGTACTTATTTTATGAAGTTAGGTGCACTGTTGTTTGGTGCATATATTTTAATAATTAGCTCTTCCTGTATTGTTCCCTTCACCAATATGTAATGCCTCTTCTAGTCTTTTTTGCCTTGAAGTCAACTTTGTTTGAAAATAGAATAGCTACTTCTGTTTGTTCACAAGTTCCCATTACATGGGATATTGTTTTTCATCTTTTGATTTAGAGTCTTTGAATTTCTTTTTGGGTTAAATGTGTTTCATGTATACAGTATACCATTGGATTTTGTCTCTGGATCCATTCTGCCAATCTGTGTCTTTTCATTGAGGAATTGAGGCCATTAACATTGAGAGTTATACAGAAAAAAATATTGACTTATTCCTGTCATTGCATTATTTTCCTGTTGCTGATTCCCTTTCTTTCCCTTCTACTTAACTTTTCATCCTATCTAGAGTATTCATTCTATTGGTCCTGTTGGCATTGTTGGCTTCATTGTCTCATTGTAGATTGTTCTCATGAATATTTTGGTTAGTTTAGTGGTCATAATCTTTTTAGGTGCTCTTTATCATGGTAGTAACTTATTTCTTCATTATAGATAATTTTGCAGGGATATATCAGCTTGGGTTGGCAGGTGTTTTCTTTTAGGTCTTGAAACACTTCACTCCAAGCTCTCCTGGCCATTAAAGTTGTGTTGAGAAGTCTGCTATAATTCTAATGGGTTTTTCTCAATAAGTAATTTCACTGATTTTCAGTAACAGCTTTTAAGATTTTGTTCTTGTGTTGGACTTCTGGGGTGTTGACTACAATGTGTCATGGAGAGATTCTTTTTTGATCAGGTTCTATAAGTCTCATTATCTGTATGTGTATCAGTCAATGCTTACTAGAGAAACAGATTTAATGTAAGATATACAAATATATATGCATTTATAAAATTAAGTTACAATGGCTGCCCACAGAGTGAGGTGTAGAAAAGTGCAAAAGGGTTGTCTATGTGCTAGAGAGCCCAAGGATCCAGTCAAAGGTCTGGAGATCTCTGTAGTGTCCTGTGTGAGTCTGTATCAGGAGGTGAAAGTGTCTGTAATGGAAAGATGTAGTTCTGTACTGGAAGTTTGAAGATCTGTGCTGGAGCCTAATGGGTCTGTGCTGAAGGTTGAAGAGTCTGCACTGGAAACCAGGAGGTGACATGCAAGGTGAAGGTGAAGAGTGGAGCTCCCGTGGAGAAACAGAAGTGTGCTTTCCTTTTTTCTTTCCTGTTTATTTCATTCAGGTGACAAGGCCATTGCTGTCACTCATACCCAGGATGACTCTTATGTCTTCAGTAAGTCCATTCAGCCACACCAAGAACCATGGTCATCCAATTTAGCTGGGTGTTTCTGACTCAAATTGACACATCAGTTAACTATCACAATCCACCCCTTGTCAACTTGACAACCAGACATATTTCCTTAAACCATACTGTCCAGATACAAAGAGAAGTTCATAATTATACTTAACTTGTTGCAACTAGCCTGCGTACAAATGGAAATACACTAATAACCTCCCAGAATAGAAGGCAAATTTTTCTTTGATGCTTACTCCTAACATTTCATAACTTGAACATTATAATATAGGTTTAACAATACTTAAGAACCAATGTTAAGTCTATCAATATATTACATAGTAAGCCTATTAGGATAGAACTGTTACAATTATAATCCTCATTTCTGTAACTGATCATGGGATCATAGCTGGTATTTAGATCTACCTTCTACTACCCATCCTATATACCCTTGTACTCAGTAAGCACCTCAGCAGGTCTTGGTTTTTTCCCTCATTGGATAACCCATACCTTCATTCTTGAAGGTTCTGGACCACTTGTCAGCTTGCCTGGATTGGATTGTTGTAGTTTCCCAGTGACCTTAATAACAGGGCAGGATAATGCTAGGAGGTTCCCTAAGAGATCTCCTACACTTCAAGTATGTATTTCTTTTCCTCACTTGTGGAGTCATAGTCAAATTTTCCCCTTGATAGTCCAGTACAGTTACCCTTGCCAACATTATAACTCCCTTTTTAACTTGTTTCCTCAAAGGCTTGAGGAGACAAAAATGACCAGGGGGAAGTCTTAACTTCCAGTTCAATGGTATCATTATGCTTTCTAGTACACCTGCTCAAAGTAAGGCTTCTAAATCAGCAGAGCATAAGGATGTGGGAACAGGAAGCAAAACATTTGCTAATGGATCACTAGGTGTAATGGTGAGTAATACCATTCCTGTTTCCACTTCTTGTTTCCTGGACCCATGAATCCTGGCTATGGAAGACACAGTACCATAAAATAGATGGTGATTCAAAGCATATACATCCTTTTGAAGAACCTTGCCCCATCCCTGAAAGCTAATGCCACCTACCTGGCATTGCAACTGTGTCTTCAAAAGACCATCCCACATTTCTATCAGTCCAGACCAGTGAATTCCATAAGTATGAGCCCATTGTCACACTTCCACTTTTGGGGCTGTAAAATATGTTCCTTGGTCAGAGGCATTGCTGTATCAAATTCCATGACCTTGGATAAGGCATTCTGTGAGTCCATTGATGGTAGTTTGGGCAGAAGCATTACATGCTGGGAAGACAAATCTATAACTAGAATAAATGTGTATGCCAATAAGGACAGAACACTGTCTTTTCCATGGTGAAAATGGTTCAATACAATCAAGCTGCCACTGGTTTGTAGGCTGATCATCCCACGGAATGGTGCCATACTGGGGACTCAGGGTTTGTCTCTGCTACAGGCATACTGGGCATTCAGCAGTCGCTATAGCAAGATCATTCTTGAGCCTATTGGGCAATGACAAGGTGAATGAAGGAAGAGGTTGACTGCTATCTACAGAACAGGTCATCCTATCAATTTGATTGTTAAAGTCTTCTGCTGAGGTCATTTATTGGTGAGCATTTACATGGGATACAAATATTTTTACATTCCTTGCCCTTATGGAGAGGTATATCCATGTACCTTTTTCCAAATATCTTTGTCACCAATTTTTCAGTGATGTTCCTTACAAGTTCCTGACCATCCATCTAGACCACTGTTTATAGCCCATGAATCAGTGTGAGTCACACACATCACACATCTGGCCATTTTTCCTTCCAGGCAAAATTTACTACCAGGTACATAGCCCAAAGTTCCCACTCTGAATATTTCCCCTCACCACTGTCCTTCAGGGATGTCCTGGAAAAAGGCCATAATGATGCAGCTGTTCACTTGTGGGTGGTGCCTGGATAACATCCAGAACCATCTGTAAACCAGACCCTACCCTTCTCTTCCTCTGAAAGCTGGTCATATGGTACACCCCACAAGACCACAGGTGCATGCTGGGAAGCAGAAGGCAATACAGCAGAAGTAGGAGCCATGGGCATTTGGGCAACTTCTTCGTGTAATTTACTTGTGTCCTCTGGACTTGTTCTGCCTCAGTCACATATGTACCTTTTCCATTTAGTGATGGACTGTTGCTGTGCACATTCAACTTTATGACTCAGTGGATCAGATAATACCCAGCTCATGTAGGCAACTCAGGTTGCATGGGAGTCTGGGGTCCCATGGCCAAGGGTTAAGTTTCCACCAAGCCCAGTAACAGGCCAAGAGCTATTCTTCAAAGGGAGAGGAGTTGGCTGCAGATGATGGCAGAAGCTTGCTCCAAAATCCTAAAGGCCTCCATTGTGATTCATCTAAGGGAGCCTGCCAGAGACTCCAAACAGCATCCCTACTTGCCACTCATACTTCACATACCATTGGATTTACTGGATCATATAGCCTCAGCAGCAGAGCATCCTGCACAACAGCTTGGAGCCTTCTCTTGTTCTGGGCCCCATTCAAAACTAGCAGCTTTCCAAGTCATTTGGAAAAAGGGCTAGAGTAAAACACTTAAGTGAAGAATGTGCTGTCTCCAAAATCCAAATAGGTCCACTAGGCATTGTGTCTCTTTTATGGTTGTAGGGAGAGCCAAATGAAACAACTTATTTTGTACCTTAGAAGGGATATCTCCACATGCTTCACACCACTGATCTCCCAGAAATTTCACTGAGGTAGAAGGACCTTGAAGTTTAGTTGGATTTATATCTCCCATTCTTTAGTTCACAAATGCCTTACTAACAACCCAGGGTGGTTGCCACCTTCTGCTCACTTGGTTCAGTCTGCATATTATCAATGTAATGGACAAGCATGATGCCTTGTGGGAGAGAAAGGCAATTAAGTGCTTCCATTTTACCCATGCCACTCTTGGATCCAGTTACACCTATTTCCCTTAAGTTTCCCAATTGAGTAACCATAGTCCTCAGTCTAAGGTCTGGAATACCGAGAAGAGCAATGACAAGGCTCTACAAGTTTGCCAGTGCTCCCCTCACAAATCTGTTTCTCAAAGCATTAGCAAAGGGTGCATTTTCTGCATCATCTCAGTGTAGAGGATTAGGTATAATTCCGAGATTCTCATTTCCCTAAGTCTCTGTATCCCCTAATCTGCACTAAATCATGGAATATCAGGCATCTTTAACTCATTCACAGTGGGCCATCTTTTGATTCATATTTCTTCCAATCAGCCAAATAAACTATTAACACCTTTTTTCACTCCACAATCTGCAACATTAAATTCAGAACCTCTGCTTAATGGGCCCATATCAACAAACTCAGCCTGGTCTACGTGTTATGTTCTTGCCACCATTAGTCTACACTCATAAAATCCATTCCCACATTTGCTCATCAGGCCTCTACTTGTAAGAGTTAGAAAACTAAAGAAGTTGTTTTTTGTTTTTTATTTTAGAGAATAGTGGATCTCCTCATAGGTCACACTATGAACCTCACCCTGAGGAGCCTTCTGCAATTTGATTATGGTTATGGTCTAGAGGCAAAAGTGAGTGGTGAGTGTGGGTCCTGAGGAGAGTCACCATTACCATGCTTGGTCAACACAGAATTAGTTTCCTCTGATATACTAGGACAGACCAACACCACAGGGAGTGGAAATGAGGATGCCTCAACCACTGTGTGTGGGAAAATCTCACCCTCTTGAAAAATAATCTTATTAGAGCCTAGGAGCTCAACAACCTCAGCCTCATCAGGATCCTCCCAAACATCTCCATTTCAATGTGCATGATCCCATTCTTTTCCAATCAGTGCCCACACCTTTACCTCAGATACCCTTTGAGATTAAGCATTAAATTTATGATGTATTTGAGCCTATCAAATTATGAGGACTTGTTTTTGGATTACTTCAATCTTGCCTCTGTGGCAAGAAGACCTCTGTGGTAAAGGAGATCCTCTTTCAGAACAGACTTGGAAACTTAAATTCTTTATATGTGCCTGGAGCTAGGAATTTGAATCTTTGAGTTCCTTATTTTCCTTTATTAATTTGTGCTCACAATTAGAAGACTTCAGATTTCTCATGGGTGTTTTAAGCTCATTGTTTTCCTTCACTAGATTGTCCAAAGATGCAAAGAGCAATCAACTAGCATCATTATATTTCCTACTCTGCCAAAAATATTCAAAAGTATCATAGATAGAGTCACTAAATTCTTTACATCTCACAAGTAGTGATTAGGATATAAAATGGATCTGTACTGCATAATACTTTAAATAGTTCACACCAAGGACTATCAGTATTCCCCACAGTATCAGGAGAAACCATTGCATCTTTGGGTCTCAGAATAGAAAGAAAACTCCAGGAACCACTAAAGATGTTAAAGAATTTCAACTTTACAATTCTATTTATCTAAAGCCACTCCCAGTACCAAAATCTGTATTAGTCACTGCTTAATAGAGAAAGAGATTTAATACAAGATATAGAAATATGTAAGAATTTACAAGATTGGCTTACAATGGCCACAGAGTGTAAAAAGTGCAAAAGGGCTATCTGTGCATGCTGGAGATCCTAGGGAGCCAGTCAAAGGTCTGGAGATCATTCTAGTGTCGTGTGTAAGTCCATAACAGGAGTCAAGTGTCTGCGATGGAAGGCTAAAGGGTCTTTGCTAGAAGCTGAAGATTCTGTACTGGAAGGCTGAAGTCTGAACTGAAAGCCAAGAGATGAATTCCAAGGTGAAAATGAAGACTGTAGCTCCTCTGAAGAGACAGAAACAAGCTTTCCTCTATTGTTTCTTGGTTATTCCATTTAGGTGGCAAGCCTATTTGTTGCTGTCACTCACACCCAGGGTGAATCTTTTGTCTTAAGTAAATCCCTCAGCCACACCCAGAATCATGCTGATCCAATTCAGTTATGCATTTCTCACTCAAGACACAATCAGTTAGTCATCACAATATGTTAATTCTTTTTTTCATATTTGAAAAGTTTTCTGCTGTTATTTTTGTGTACCTGTTTTTAAACCCTTTGTGCAATATGCTGATTTTTCTCCAATTCCAATTAATCTTAGTCTTCTTGCATCATTTAGCAGCTTTTGGATCCACTCTTCATGTTCTCTTGTTGTCTTTTAAGATGTCTCTCAATATTTGTACACCAACAATAACCCTGTCTTCTAGTTCTGATACTCTTCTTTATATTGGTCATTTCTGCTGTGCATGCTTTTAAGAGAATTTTTAATCTACTGAATTTCTGTTGGTACATTTTCAAGGACTCTTAATTCTTTTTATGTTGTAGATTCATATTTTGTATCATTTTGCTTAGCTTAGCAAGCTTCTTGTCAGTATCTCCTCTAGACTTACTAAATATTTTGTTCACTACACCCACTGATTAGTTATATTGTCTTTGAACTCACCAAACACCTAATTGATCTGTTTTTTTTAAATCTGTGTTATCAATTTGAATAATTAACTATGTGTCTTTCAATTTTCTCCCCCTCAATGCCCCATGGATCAGCTTTGAGAGAGTTGGAAGCTTGTGAAGCCATTTTATTGCTTTGTCTTCTCATGTTTCTCATGTTTTTGTTTGTTTGTTTTGCAGACTTGGGGGTCGATTATAGGGGAAGACTTTGTTATTAATATTTAGACCTCTTTAGTTTGTCCCTGCAGTTCAATGATACACTCTGGGCACTCTTTGCCTGTGTCCCAGAATACCACTACCATAATTTATTGGGGCTAGGGGATGCAGTATATTTGACTCACACCTAGTTCTCTGGGAATGGGCCATCATATTGTTAATGACACCAAGGCAATCCAGATATTTCCACAAAGACAAAACCAACTAGTATCAATAACTATGTCACCTTAACTATAGGAATAAAATGAGCAACAGTAATAACATCAAAGACCAATAGGATATTTTATGTCCTAAGAATCAATAATGTATCATTCTTAAGCATAGAAAAGAGATCTATAATTATGGCATGAACACCAAAATAAAGCAAATATTGACCTACAGTAAATATTTACTAAATGGAACAACTTTACCTCCACTAATGATAGAACAGTACTGAATAGCAATATCATAAAGGTAACTATCTATCTAGATATTCATAAAGCATAGTGATTATATAAGTAAAGACAGAGGGAGTGGGAAACTGGAGAATGAGAAAAGTGAAATAGGAAATATTAATCAATGGAAGATGAGAAGGAGGAGAGAAAACTGAGTATGTGTATCATATTGAGGAGTAAAAGGAAGTTAATAGTATTATATAACAATTAACTGAAAAGAACATATGTGAAAAAGAAGAAAAGACAAAAAATAGAGAGCAAAATAAAGGAAAAAATAAGAAGGGAAAAAAGTCAAAATGTGAAAAGAAAAAAAAGTTTAAAAAACCCCAAGCCCCCCAGTTCCAATGAAGGAAAGAGAAAAAATTGAGCCTATTTTTTAAAAAAAAAAAGTTCTGTTTTTGAGCAAGTGATTTCTTCCCAGGGTTTGCAGTCTTGGAATATAGCAAGTTACAATGGTCTCTGCCCAGCTTTATGGCATGTCAGATTGTCAAGTGGGGGTCCTATGTCTGTACACCCTAGACTGTGGCAAACATTCAAGCCAAAGCATGCCCTTGCTCATGCTGGTAGATGGAAAAAACAATCACCCCTCTGGTCTCGGTTCAGCGTAGGCTGTGAGGCAAGAGGTCAAGCAGACTGTTGGACTTAGGGCCAACACATTCAGATCCAAACTCCTCTGAAAGCCTCACTTTCTGGGCCTAGTTTCTCATCATGGGGGGAGGGCCCCGTCCTTCCTGACCAGAGCTTAAACTTCTCAGGGGTCTCTTTGTAGCCAGAACCCTTTCTGTACCTGCCTCTCTGGCTGTGTCTCACCAAGTCACTGTGGGAGGGTAACATTGGAAGCCCTGAAGTAGAGTTGTTCTGTAGTTTTTCTGTGGCTCAATCTTAACCCCTTCCCAAAATGGAGCCTCATTAAACACTCACTGGCAATATGGCAGACATTGCACTGGGTTTCTTCTCCAGTTTTGGCTTGCCATGAAGGAATCACTTTCAGAGTAAAACTCCACACTGTTTTTGTAGATTACAATAGCCATGGGCTTTTCTTGGGAATAGTGCTATTGGCCAGGTCCATCTTTTCTCTCTGGAAGTGCCAACCCTCCAGGGTTTACATTCTCTCCTGGGGCATTCCCCTTGCCCTTTGTCCACCTCAGCTTGGTCACTTGGTTGATGCCTCTGTTGCTGGATGCTGAGTGGAAACAAAACATAGAGTGGGCTTAGAGTTGGGGGATGGCCACAGTCAGGGTGTGAAATCCATATATGCAGAGCTGGCTTGGGGCAAATGCCGCACAGGGACAGGTTCTTCCATCTGGTTTTCACATTTTCAACTGTTGAAAACTATTCAAAGAATTTTTATGCCACAAGAAAATTACATTAAAAATTCCAACTCCAGTCTCTGTAAGTAAAATTTTCTTGAACAAGGTTATACCCATTTTTCTGTATAGTGTCTAAAGTTGTTTTCTTCGTACTATGGCAGTGCTAGTACATTTTTCAGAAATCTTCTGACACCAAATCCCTACAGTGGTCTGCACCAGAAAGTCTGCTAATACCTAATCTAAAGCAAGAGTTTTCCAGACTATATTTTTTAAGTTTATGCCATTTTGGGGGACCTACAGATTTGCAAGATTTAAATCTGTAATATAGGTTTTATACTTTGTTATTCTTCTATATTAAAAAATTAGTGCTTCTTCATGAGTTACAGTGTTTTAATACTAAAATCATAATCTTAATATTTAACTGGTAGGGCCAGGGATTTAGCTAAGTGCTGCCACCACCTGCCTCAAAAGCACAAGGTTCTGAGTTCGATCCCTGGTACCAAAAAAATAAAATAAAATTTAACTGGTTTTTCTTTACTCAGCCCAACTATCTTTCCATTGAAAGTGTCTGCACTTGTCAGCTAGTGATGTAAGGAACTCACCAATAGTTGAACAAAGTTGAATTTAACAACTTGTTTCAATGGAGAGAACAAATATCATTAGGAAACTTAAAGTGTCTCAAGACTGCATTAGAGTATTTGGTCTATGAATGGTTATTTAGGAGAGGGTTCAGAAAGCAGTCCTTAGCTGACTGAATTATGTCCTAGAGGAAATATTCTATGATTTTATCTTAATAAGTCATCTGTGAAATTGGAAGACTAGAGCAAAGCTAACCTATGGTGGTGAACCAATAGCAGTCACTAATACTATCAAAGGAGTATATCTGGGAATTTAAAAAAAATCTATTTTGGGGGCCAGGGATTTAGCTCAGTGGTTCTTTCACCTGCCGTGCAAGGATGTGAGTTCAATACCCAGTACCAAAAAAAATCTGTTTTGGAACATGACTACAGAACAGTCTTGCTATATTATGTAACAGAGACCATCTAATGCTAGATAGCCTGTGAAGCTATCATTTGATTGAAGAACATCACGGAGTACATGGACCCAGACTAGGTCCAGCCACAGATACAAGGCAAAACTGAAAGTGTCAATCTAGCTTTAAGCTGTTTTTCTTTTCTTTCCTTTTGCAAGCTGTGTCCCTTTTACATATAATGCTGTTGGATTTTTAACATGGAATCTGAGAGTCTTAATACTAGTGATACGTTTATCTTAATTTTCTTTGGAGTTAGTTCTGAGATGGTCTTATTATATTTTTCAATGAAAATTTGGACTGATCACCCAATTTTCATTTCACAGGCAGATTTTCTAGTTCAAAAGAATAATCAATGATACACCTCAAGTTTCTTCGTGTTCAGTGAGACAAGTTCCTAACAATACAGCCCGAGATATAGACTAATCTGTTACACTGATTCCTTCAGAATATCTTTCCCCTATGAGACTTTATGAAGTGTAAACTGAATCTCAAATTTGGACTAAGATCTAGGTATGTCTACTTCAACAAAATTCTTTATGATGCTTTACTTCTTAGACCTCTCAATTGTTTAAATTTTATTCAAAATACTATGGTCTGAGGTAGGAAATCTAGAATTATTTAATAAATTCTCAAAAATCCTCTCTCCAACTGGAACTATAAAATTGAATAAAATTGTCATGGAAGAAATTTCAAAATTCTGGCAATGCCAAAGAGATATAACCACTTCAGCAGTGTTTATGCAAGAAAAGTAACTGCCCCTTGGTCAGCCCAATGGAGTACACTATAGGTTACTGTAGGTTGTTCCTTTATGTGTTTTGTTATTGTTTTTTGTTGTTTTGTTTTGTTTTGTTTTTACCAGTAAGGGCAAAGCAAGAACAGCAGGTTCTCTGTGGATGGGGACTGACTATATTTGGAGCAAAGTACTGAAAGCCTTATGGCCAAGGGCACTGTTGAAAACAATAGCTGTGTCAGGAAACACAGCAGGAAGCACTGAGAAGGTCATCTTCACAAGTATTTCTAGGTTGAAACACAAATTAGTGGCAAGTAATAGATCAGGAAAATAGCCAGAAATATAACAAGATGATATAGTGAGAAAGATACCCAACATACTCTAAATAGTGTAAACATAAATATATCTACACCTTGACATAACACAATCAAATTGCTGCTTGACAAAATAAGATCTTCAAAGCAGTAAAAAAAAAAAAAAAAAAGTAAGTAATTCATCACATACAAAAGAGCCCCAATGAGGTTAATCGCTTACTCCTTACCAGAAACAATGGAGTCCAGAGTGCAATTACATGACATATTTACAGTACTAGGGGCAGAATGAGGAAAGAAGGCAATCAAGATTTTTTTTTATATACAGGAAAAATATTCTACAAAAGGAAAGAGAATTAGGGAATTCAGCAATGATGATTGGAGATTTCAATACTACACTTCCAATACAGAAAAACAGGCAAGTAAACAACAACATCATCATCAACAACAACAACAACAAAAACCAAGCAGAAAATCAGCAAGACTTGAACAGCACTAACATCCAACCTGATCTAACTGACATCTCCACAGAGAAACATCTACCACGCAGAATATCCATTCTCTTCAGACACAGATGGGACATTTTCCAGAATAAACCATAAACTAGATCATAAGGCAGATCTCAATAAATATGAGATGATGAAAACATACAAAACACATGATTATAAATTAAAGAGGAAACTCAGACAAGCCACAACTACTAGATATTAGGCAACATACTTCTAAATAACACCTTCTGTGTTTTTAATTGAAATGAAAATTCCAGAAAAGGCAACTCACAGAGACAGAATGAAGACAGTGATTACCTGGAACTGGAGTAAGAGCCAGGAGTTACAGCAAATGAGTGTCAGGGATCTCTCTGAGTAACTGAATGTAAAAGGAGATTGTAGAGATGATTTCATGACTATGTAAACTCATTAAAAAAATTTTAATTTTACCCGCAGTGGGAGAATTTTTTTTTTCAGTGGGAGAATTTTTGATGGGTAAGTTATATGTTTTGAAAACTGTATAGTATGTTATATTTCTAAATAATCCATAGAGCAGAGAGGTATCAAAAGAGAAATTATACAATATTTTTATCTGAACAAAAATGAAAAAGTAAAATACTAAATTGTATAACATATTTCTAAAGCTTTATTTATGGAAAATTTTATAGTACTCACAGCCTAAATTTGAAAAGAAGATCTATAAATCTGGTAAAAGTAACAATACAGAGAAATTTAGAATACTCTAAATTATAGATACAAAAGTAAAAATTATTAGCATTTTCTTTATGTTTTCTGGTATCTTTACAATCGAGGTTTAACTGCTGTCAATTCAAAATAGTTTATTAAAATCACAAGAAGTTTGGTTTAGTTTTGTAAACCACATGGTAGCCACAAAGCAAAAATCTATAACAGGTACACACACACACACAAACACACACTGACCAAGTAATCAAAATACACTACCAGGGGAAACTACTTAACCACCAAAGAAGACTATTAGATGACATAAAATAAAAGAACTACAAAAAAATAATTAGAAAACAAGCAACAAAATGGCATTAAGACCTTACCTGTCAACATTTACCTTTAAGTATAGATTAAATCCTATAATTAAAAGACAGGATGACTTGGTAGCTATAAAAATCAGGAGTCATATGCTGCCTACAAGAAATTCACTACATATCTAAGGATGCAAATAGACTGAAACTGAACAGTATGGAATAATGAAGTCCATGAAATAGAATCTAAGAGAAAGCAAGAATTTATGTTAGCTGAGAGATGACATAATACCGAATGGAAAAAAAACTGAAAATTTTTCTCTAAGATATGAAGTAAGACAAGGATACTCATTTACCACTTTTATTCAATATTGTTCTAGACAGAGCCATTGGACAAAAGAAATAAAGGGCTTCTACAATGGAAAAGAAGAAGGTAAAGTATTTTCAGATGACCTGAGCTCATTATAACTATAATGACAGGAAGCAAAAGAGCAGGTAAAGAGAAAAGATTGACTACAAAGAGGGATTAGGAAAGTTTTAGTCATCTAATTATGATTATGAATGTTTACTATAATGCATATACTTGGAAAATTGGTAATATATAAACATTAATTAGACCATAATAATGATATTTTTAAAATAAAATTTTTATTGTCTTGAAAAACTTTAGCATTTAGCCAGATTCACAACCCCATTTGAAAATATATCAACATAATGTTGTTAGCATGTGATACAAATAACTGTGGCATATTGTTCCAATATTAAAAATAGTTGCCTAACACATTTATGGGAATAGGATCTCAAGGAACTCTTCTGAAAAGTTCTGAAAAAGATTTTATTGTTCTATCATTTTGTATTTTTTATGGGTGGTCAAATTGTTCTGGAGAGACACTACATCCTCTTTACATGGCAAATCTAATTTAACAGGCTTTGAGGTACCTGCTTTTGACATTACTACACATGTCTGAGCCAGATACTAAATTCATCATTATGGGTTAGCATCAGGAAATGACATTCAACTGAACTTATGACATTTGTTAAAGGAGGATGGGACTTTAAGGACCTGGAAAAAACCCTGCACAGAAAGAGTATGTTGCTCTTTCAATTTCACATAAACTGAGTTTGGCTTGCTGTGAAACTTGTACATTTATCACTTTCTCAACTGTTCTATAGGCCCCAAAGATATTATTTCTTGGAATGTGCTTATATGAGTTTTCTTTTTCCTCATCTCCCTACTACCTTCAACCACCTTGTAGCATCTGGTTTTAATGAGCACTTTGAAAGGCAGAAGATGATTCCCAATAGAAATGTCCTGCCTTGATTTTGGACATTTCTCTCTAGTGCTTTTTATCTTTTCACTGTCACTTTTCCATAAGAATAAATGTATTTGCTTTCCTCAGACATACAAAAATACATTATTTTGGCCAAAGGTACAACTACCCTCCCTCACCCCTCAGATTCATGTCATTGGAATAACTTTTTAATCCTTTCTCCCTCTTTTTTTTATATCCAGCTTATCACCAAGTCTTTCCAAATGCCTTCCCCAAACCTAAGCTCACATCACCTGGTGTCTTGTATTCTTGAGATGAGCTTCTTTCTCATGCCTCCATTCACTCTGTTCTAAAACACCCTGAGCACAGCTGCTATAACAACTTTTAAAAATCTTTCCACTAACCTTTCTTTCTGTACACTTCTTATTTCACTCTTGTGTACTTCCCATTCAGCTTTCTATTGCTGAGACAAAATGCCTGACATAAATCAACTTTATGGAGGAAAGATTTGTTTTGGCTCACAGTTTCAGAGGTTTCAGTCCATGGCTGTTTGGCTCCACAGTTTCTGGGACTATGATGAGGCAGAAATCATGTGGGGAAAGAGTGGTAAAACTGCTCCCCTTACTCACTCAGGAAACAAAGAAAGTAAGTAAGAAAAAGGATGGGGGCAAGATGTACCCTTCCAAGGATTGCTCCCAGTGACCTACTTCCTCTGACTAGGCCCCACACCCAGACATTTCTGCCACCTCTCAATAATGCCATTAATCTATGAATCAACCAATGGATTTTTGTAGAGTCAGAGCTTTTATGGTCCAATTTATTTCCCCAAAGCTCCACTTCTGAACATTGTTCCATTGGAGACCAGCCCTTCAATACATACATCTTTCGGGGGATATTTCAGAGTTAAACTGTAATACTGCTATGATAAAACCAATCTTTGGAGTCCAAAATCTAGTGCCTTAAAACAGCTGCTTTTCTATGTAACTCCTATACCTCGAGAAAATTTGATGGCTTTTCCCTTTTTAAGTGTTTATTATGCACTGATTTTCACGTTATCATAAAAATCCTAAAATAGATAAGAAAATAAAGAACCAAAACAATCAAATTAGTTTGTTAAAGATCATGCAATTTTTGAGTGCTAGTTATTATTTTTTCCAGAACTTCTGACTCCAAAGCCTATAATCATAACCCATATACCCTACTGGTTCCACATCAAATAATTGCTCTGCTGGTGCCATTTCTCTTTTCTTTTCTATCTATAGACACCTCACATCTTACCTTTCCTATGTATTTTTTAAAGCCAATAGTCACATAGTTGTGCATTCTCTCTTAAGTTTCCTTCACTGGCCTTAGGTACAATATCTGTTTTCTGTTGTTTATAGATGACCTAAAAAAATCACAACTTTGATAATTATATGTATCTTATACCTACCTACGTTCCTAACACCAAGCAAAGTGACTTGTATATTGAACATAGTAAAAAAATCTAATGAATGAGAAAAAATATTTCTTCAGATTTAGGAGCCCTAGAGTCTATATTTTTTAATTCATTGACTGGTTGTTCATGTCTCTGTACAAAGCAAGTAGTCAATAAAAGTAAATTTACAACTCAGTGTGTCACTTTAAACGTGACAATGCATATAGATGTTATTTACTTTTGTAAAAAAAATATTTTGAAGGCATCATTGTTTTTTTATGAGACTATCTCTTTGTAGTTAATAAATATGCATAGGTTGGCCAATGATTCTGTAAGAAGAAGAATTCAGACCTTAGAACTGCTTTTCATCAGATCTAACAAGCACAGAGTTTTGGCATTTTACATGGCCTAGAAAGAAAATGATTAAACACCAAACAAAAATTATTAAAGACATGGGCATTGGGAAATTATTCAACATTTAGCAATGTCATTCATTTAAGGTCCACAAGGATGATCACCATTGTTCCTAATGGGAGCGTATCTTGAAATAAAGAAAAAAAAAGGCAGCTGATGATGATAGTTTAGAGTTAAAGTAGCACTCCACCTTTCCCAAAATGATTTACACTATCAGTTTTTCTTTCTTCCCTTTAACCAATACAAGCTGAGATGATTATTATCCCAATTTTACAGTAACATCTACATACCATGAGATTAAACTATTTTGCAAAATGATGGGGTGTATATGTAATATATTTGGGACCAGAAGTCAATCTTTTTGAATTCCAACTCAATGTTTTGACATTTGAATGTTACTGTTTTCATGAGCAATAACTCATTCACAATTGCTTCTTTTGTGATAGGGAGGTATATTTGCTAAACAGTGCTACCACCTGCTGGTAAGTCTTCCAATAATTCACATTACAGATGATGCTAAAATAGCAAAAAAAAAATAAGTAAATGTATAACCAATATAATTTATTATTATAACTATATATATCTATTATATTTTCTGAGTATTCTTACTGTGGTTCTTACATCTGCTTAGGCACATTTCAAGTAAGTAGCCCAATGAGTCTTGCAAATCTAAATGTATAGGAATTTATTTCTTTTCTTGAGAACTTTGTGTACTTTCTAGAATGTGTTTAATTGGGAGAATATTTTACTCATTTTAAAATATACCCTATGATAGCAAATTTAATCTCTGCCTACAGTGTAAGTCAATTATTTCCAAACTTGTGTTAAACATAAGAACTGCATAAGTAGAAAGATACATTTAAAATGTAGATTTCTGGGTCTTTATCTTAATCTGATTTGTCCAGGCACTACCTTGTCAGCTTTGTACATTAGATTAAGTCAAAGAACTCTTCTAAAATTCAGTTCTTCATAAGAGGAAAAACTAGGGACTGCACTTGAATGCAATCAGTAGATACAGTCTAAAAACCTCCCATTATGGAAATACTTCTTTCCAAATAAAAATTTTGGGGGTGCAAAGTCATATGTGATAACTGAATTTCCACAGATGAAATAATTGGAAAAACTTATTTTATTTCATTGTCAAAAAAGGGAGAAAAATATTTTCATTATCTATAAGGTTAGGAAATTAAGAATTAAAATATTTTGAAGCTAGGAATTTTGTCAAAATCCTTGCCCATTTTTAGTCTGAGTCAGAGCAGAAAAAATAAAAGCTAGAAGAAACTCTAAGGACTCCTGGCTGTAATTCCAGTAGTTAACAACCTCCAGATGTTGAACTCTATTTCCCTACAATTATTAGGAGAAAAATCAGAGAAAGATTAGCCTTAATTGGAAATTATTGGGCATGTAAATGAGCACTGTCAGAGGGGAAAGAGGGTAGTTATGAACATGCTGACCTGTGGAAAAGGACATGAAGCCATTAGTTGCCTTATAGACTTACTCTGTGTCCTGTCATTAACTTGTAAAAGTGCTGGCAACATAGCATACTAGATGCTCACAGTGAGTGAAACCACCTGCTGTTCAGTAAAATAAAGGATGTAAGTACAGAATCTCTGTGAATCCTATTCCTCGCCCCTTGATCTCAGGCTTGCCAACACCTAGTTGCATATAGAGAGCTATATCTTCAATGTGGTAAAATAGGAAGTTCAGGAGTAGGCTAGTTTGGGTCTGAAATAGCTAAGCAAGAATTGACTTTGTCAGTTAATGTTGATAATTTTTTATGCATAAGCATACTTTCATCTGTCATGAAAAATTTTCCTCCTCATCCTCTCACAGATTGGCTATTATTTTGTATTCATAGATGACCTCCAGTCTAGATAGAATGTGAACTATAATAGAATAACACACCCAGAACTGATAACCTCTCAAAAACAGGTAAACTGGTCATTCTTCCTCCTGAAAAATACTCCTGAAGTGCTAGTGGCAACCATGTGTAATCAACCTATATTTATAGGTCTATATTCAATTAGAATATTAAATAGCTCCCCATCTAGATAAGAAAGAAAACCCTAGTTGGATCATATCAAACCCAGGGGAGATGAGAGCATGCTATTTAAACAATATATGGGCAGTGTCAGCATCATCCAGGAGCTTATCAGAAATGCATAATACCAAGCTCCATTCCAAACCTTTTGAATTAGAATCTAATCTAAATTGTAGAAAGATTCCAAGTTCATTGTAATGCACATTAAAATTTCAGAACCACTATATGAGGATAAACTCTTTCACATGACTCAAAAGGCCCATTATGAACTAGCCCACCTACCTTTCCTGCTGATTCTTGTCACAGCTCCAATCCACTCAATCTATGAGAATGATATAGGGTCCCTTCCTTCTAGGTTTTAAAGTGTCTATTTGATTTCCTGAACATACTTCCCCACACTGCCCCAACTCCTTCCTTGATAATCCCTACTTACTCTTTAGATATTCTCCCAAGAAACTTACATGGTAGATTGAGATAGATGTTCCCACTAGGATCTTTAATGATACCCTGTGTGGGAAATTGTAGAATTTAGCTATCTAGTTGTAAGAACTGATCACAAGAAGTTTGTTAACTAAGAAAATTAAGTAGTTTCTGGGAAATTCCACAAGTCTGTTAAAAGAATGCCAGAAAACTTTAAGAGGCGTGAAAGTTTCACGGGAGAAAAACAGATTTTCCTAGTTTTCTTATTTACCATTTCCTGGGATCAGAGAATCACGCAACCCAATGACTCTAAGGGTGGTGAGAGAGATATACGACTCACTATGCACATCTGTGATGTTTATGGTGGGCCGGTGGGCTTGATTTTGGCTAAAGGTGTCCTGCTCTCTTGGTACCATCTGATAAGAAGAGGGCTTCGGTGTGCTCTTTGATGTACGGGATTGGTGAACGGAAATGGGGGACTTGTAAATTTGCCTGTAGCTTTTATGAGTCACTTAAAGTCACTGGTTATCATCAGAGGTTAAAATCAGAAAGATGATCGCCAGAATAACTAAGCTGCTTTCCTACCTGTATAAAAGCCTTGCTTCTTTCCTTTGTGATTGTCGAATAGTGCCAGAGGAATTAAATTGCTGTTCGTCCCCCAGGCTGTCTCCTTTTCTTTCTTTAAAAATGCTTTCCAGGGTTTCAGGTCTCCCGCTAGAGAGACCAACAACACCCTGTATTTCCTAATCATAGAACTTCTCTTGCTAATGTAATGCTCTGAGTTCACCAAAAGAATATCAGTACACTAGAAACATAAAGTCTTATTTGTTATGCTAAATAAACCCAAAGAACTTCACATGTTAATTGCACCATAAATATTTGTAAAAGAAATGTTGAAGGGGGGAAATATGACCTATAGCCTAGTTGTGGTTTAACTTCTTTTTGATTTCTACCATATTATTCAGAAAAGTAATTTTATATTTTTGGACTTTGGGGGAACCTAGATCTAAAAACATAGCCTCAATATAGCAGAAAGATGCATTCAGATAGTTACGTGGGTACAATTAGAAAAAAAGAGACATTCCAAAAACAGTATCCCACATAAAAGAAAACATAATGCCAGATAAAATGTCCAGAAAGTTGTTAATCAGAAAGGGGCAATCAATATGAAAAATTTTGAGAAAATAAAATTTGTGCAAGGTGGTTTGAAGTGGAGCAAGAAATATAGAAAAATTCACTATGTCAAGGAACATGAAAAGTTTCTGAAGAATAGTCTACAACCTCAGGAATGGATGGTTCAGAAAAGGAGTAAATAACTCATCTGTTCAGAGTTCTGTTCTTATTTAAAAGATATTTCTTTTGCCTCCTTCCTTCATTTCTGCATCTGTAAATAATTTTCAGTACTTAATACAAAAGAGAATTTCACACTCCAAATGAAAAGATTTCAATATTTTTTATTAAGTGCCTTTTTCTGCCAGAAGTTTAATTACACTGTGAATTAATGGGATTTACAGTTGTTTGACTTCCTTTCCAGTCTTCAGTCTTGCCACACTGGTGGTGCACACTCTTGATGTCTGTGAGGCTGTCAAGTGGAGATACAGTATCTCTCCTGACTACCATACAGAGCTGGTACTATTCTTATAAATAATATGGCTCCAGTTATTATACACCAAGGCAGACACAGACTAGTGTCTCATTTGATGCTACAGGATTATGAAGTAGAGTCTATTTGTATTTGTCCATTTTATAGATGAGGAAACTGAGGCTTGAGCAACCTACCCAAGGTCTTATTCACACTGAGGTCTACAGTCTCCCTAGGTCACTCCTTAACATTTACTCTAGTTCTTTTTTTTAAATTTTATTTTATTGGTACATTTTAGGTGTACAATATAATGATATTTATCATTGGAAATTGGCACCTTTACATAATCTCTCTTGGTTCTTATTTTTTCCCCATTCTCATGCCCTCCCTTCAACCCCTCCACCCCCTCCTTATTTACAAAGACTGTTTCCAATTTTTCATTTTCTCATATTAATTCAATTCCCTTCTTTATTTTCCCCTACCCCTCTCAATTCCCCTTCCCCTTTGGCCCTTTTCTTCCTATTTCACATTATCTATTATACCCTTTAGTCTTTATTTCCACTTTCAGTTTCTCATACTAGAGAAACTATTTGGTATTTACACATGTGTATCCTATTTATTTCACTTAAGAGTATTGCCTCAATGTGCATCCATTTAGCTATAAATGTTTCTAATTTCTCATTTTTATGGCTGAGTAGTACTCCATTTTATAAAAAAAACATATTTTCTTTATCCAGTCTGCAGCTGATGGGCATTTGGGCTGTTTCCAGGTTTTAGCTATTTCAAACTGTGCTGCTATGAACATGGGTGCACATATATCACTGTGGTATGATTCTTTTAATTCTTTGGGGAAGATACCCACCAGGGGAATAGCAGGGTCAAATGGGACTTCCAGGCCTAGTTCTTTGAGGTATGTCCATACTGATTTCCACAGTGCTTGCACCAGTCAACACTCCCACCAGCAGTGGAGCAGGGTTCCTCTTTCCCCACAGCCCCGCCAGCATTTGTTATTGGTTGATTTCAGGATAGCAGCCATTCTTTCTGGGGTGAGGTGGAATCTCAGCATTGTTTTTGTTTGTATCTCTCAAATGACCAGTAATGTTGAACATTTTTCATATGATTATTTGCTATTTCGACTTCCTTGACTGAGAAATGTCTGTTCATTTCAGATGCCCATTTTTGGACTGGATCTTTATATTTGGGAGTTCTGGTTTGTTTTTTTTTTAAGTTCTTTATAGAATCTAGATAGTAGACCTTTGTCTGAGGGACAGCTGGTGAAAATTTTTTCCCACATTATGGGTTGTCTCTTCACACTGCTGGTGGTTTCTCTTGCTGTGAAGAAGCGTTTTAGTAAGAAGAGATCCCACTTGTTGATTGTTTCTGCTAGTTCACAGGCAACCGAGGTTTTGTTCATAAAATCTTTTCATACACCAATGTTTTCAAGTATTCTTCCTACACACTTTTCAAGCCAGTTTAGTGTTTCTGTTTTAATATTTAGATCTTTAATCCATTTTGATTTTTAGTTTAGTGCATAGTAAGAGATATAGGTCTAGTTTTAGTCTTTGGCAAGTAGAAACCCAATTTTTCCAGCACCATTTATTAAAGAGGCTCTTTACTCCAGTGAGGATATTTCACTCCTTTGTCAAAGATGAGGTGTCTGAGTGTGTCTGGAGTTGTTTCTGCATCTTCTAAACTATTCCACTGATACTCAGGTCTGTTTCTTTTCCAGTATCATGCTGTTTTTATCACAGTAGCTTTGTAGTATAGTTTCAAGTTGGAGATTGTGATATCCCCTGCCATGTCTCTGTTACCTAGAATTGCTTTTGCTATTATGGATCTCTTCTTGTTTCAAATGAATTTTTTGATTGTTTTCTCAAGGTCCGTGAAGTATGCTGCTGGGATTTCAACTGAAATTGCACTGAATCTATATAGCACTTTGGGAAGTATGGTCATTTTCACTATGTTTATTCTTCCTACCCAGGAGTAAGGAATGTCTTTCCATTTTCTGATATCATCTTTAATCTCTCTTTTCAGGGTGCTATAATTTTCAGAGAAGAGGTTTTTGATTTTTTTTGTTAGGTTGATTCCTAGGTATTTCAGTTTTTTGGATGCTATTGTGAAAGGAATTATTTGCCCTATTTCTCTCTCAGTGAGTCTGTCATTCATGTAGAGGGAAGCTATTGATTTTTGTGTGTTGACCTTGTATCCAGCTACTTGACTGAATTTGGGTATTAAGTCTAGAAGACTTTTGGTGGAGTTCTTGGGGTCTTCTATATAGAGTATCATGTCGTCTGCAAATAATGACAATTTGACTTCTTCATTTCCTATCTTTATTGCTTTTATTTCTTTCTCTTGTCTAATTGCTGTGGCTAGGGTTTCCAAAACTATATTGAACTGAAGTGGTTTTAGTGGACATCTTTGTCTTCTTCCTGATTTTACTGTGAAGGATTTCATTTCAGTTTTTGACCATTTAGTATGATATTGGCTGTCAGTTTTTTCATAGATGGCTTTTATCAGATTGAGGTAGAGATGGTGTATTCCAATTTTTTATAGGGTTTTTATCATAAATGTGTGTTGGATTTTGTCAAATGCTTTTTCTGCATCTATTGAGATGATCATATGGTTTTTGTCCTTGGCTCTATTGATATAGTGTATTATATTTATTGATTTGCATATGTTGAACCATCCCTGCATTCCTGGGATGAATCCCACTTCATGAGGGTGCATGATCTTCTTGATGATCTTCTGCATTCTGTTTGCCATTATCTTATTAAGGATTTTTGCATCTATGTTCATTAGTGAGATTGGGCTATACTTCTCCTTTTCAGTTGGGTCTTTCTCTGCTTTGGGGATCAAGGTGATGCTTGTTTCCAGGAATGAATTTGGGAGTATTGCTTCCCTTTCAATTTCATTGAAGATTTTAAACAGTAGTGGCAGTAGTTCCTCTCTAAATGTCTTGTAGAATTCAGCAGTGAAGCCATCAGAACCCAGGCTTTTCTTAGTTGGTAAGTCTTTAATTGTGTTTTCAATTTCATTGATGATATTGGGTTGTTCAGAATTTTTAGGTCTTCTTCATTCAACTTTGGTAATTCATATGTATCTAGGAATCTGTTCATTTCTTCTGTGTTTTCCATCTTGTTGGCATATAGTTTCTCAAAGTAGGTATTGATGAGCCTCTGGATTTCTGCTGGGTCCATTGTAATTTCACTCTTTTCATTCCTAATTGCATGGATTTGGGCCTTTTCTTCCCTTTTTCTGATAAGGCTAGCTAAGGGTTTGTCAATTTTGTTGATTCTTTCAAAGAACCAACTCTTGGCTTCATTGATGTTTTGTATTGTTCTCCTAGTTTCCATTGCCTTGATTTCTGCTCTGATCTTTATAATTTCCTCCCTCCTTTGAGCTTTGAGTTTGTCCTTCTCTTCTTTTTCTAGAAGCTTGAGGCTGAGCATCAAGTTGTTTAATTTGGCTTGCTCTGTTTTCCTAGTATGACTATTCACTGCTATGAATTTTCCTCATAAGACTGCTTTCATTGTGTCCCATAGATTCTGATATGTTGTATTGTCATTGTCATTTAACTACAGGAACTGTCTGATTTCTTCTTTAATTTCTTCTGTGACCCTTTGGTTATTCAGAAGTGTGTGGTTCAATTTCCATGTGTTTATGAAATTTTTGTGGTTTCTTTTGCTACTTATCTCCAATTTCATTGCACTATCATCTAATAATACACAGGGGATAACTTCAATTCCTTTGCACTTACCTAAATATCTTCTATGAGCGAGTATGTTGTCTATTTTGGGGAACATCCCATGTGGAGCTGAAAAGAATGTGTATTCTGATTTTGTGGGGTGGAACACTCTGTAAACATCTGTTAAGTTCATTTGTTCAAGAGTTTGATTGAGTTCTAGCATTTCATTGCTTATTTTTTGCCTAGTTGACCTATCTATTTGTAACAGTGTGGTATTGAGGTCCCCCACTACTATTATATTAGTGCTTATATGATTTTTCATGTCTGTTAGTATTTGTTTTATATAGTTGGGTGCACTATTGTTTGGTACATAGATATTTATGATTGTCCTTTCTTCCTCTTGGATTGTTCCCTTTACAAGGATGCAGTGTTCTTCTTTGTCTCTCTAAATCAGTGCTGGTTTGAAATCCACTTTCCACTTGATCTGCAAAGAGGACAGCTACCCCTGCCTTTTTTGGGGGTTCCTGTCACATGAAGTATTGTTTTCCACCCTTTAACTTTCAGTCTATGAATTTCTTTTCTAATTGTGTCTCTTGTATGCAGCAAATTGTTGGATCTTGCTTTTTGACCCATTCTGCCAGTCTATTTCTTTTGACTGGTAAGTTGAGACCATTAATATTGATGGTTATAACTGATACACATTGACTTATCATTGTCATGACTTTTTCTGTTCATTGGATCCTCCCCCTTTGCTTTAATTTCTTGTCCTCCATGATGGATTCATTCTGCTGGGTTTGCTTGTTGCCTCTTCCTAGGATGTTGTCTAAAATTGTTTGGAGTGCTGATTTGGTACTCATGAAGCTCCTAAGGTGCTCTTTGTCATGAAAGTGTCTTATTTCACCATCAATTTTGAAAGACAGTTTTGCAGGGTACATCAATCTAGGTTGGAGGCTGTTTTCCTTTAGGGCTTGAAATACTTCACTCCAAGCTCTTCTTGCCCTGAGGATTTGTGTTGAGAATTCTTCTGTGATTCTGATGGGCTTTCCTTTGTAAGTAATTTGTTACTTTTCTCTAACTGCTTGTAGAACTTTGTTCTTCTGTTGGGTTATCTGGAATCTTAACAATTACATGCCTATGTGTAGATATTTTTTTATCAAGGCTAGTTGGATTCCTATATGCCTCACTTATCTGCGTGTCAAGTTCTTTTCCCCTGCTTGGGAAGTTTTCTGCCATCACTTTTGTGAACAGTTTTTTTATGTCATCTGCACTCTCTCCTGTTTCCTCGTTGACTTCAATTAGTGTTATGTTCTTCTTTGCATCATCTAGCAGCTACTGGATTGATTTCTCATAGCCCCTTACTATTTTAAAGAAATTTTTCTTTTCCTGGTCACTAATTACAATCTTATCTTCTATATCTGATATTCTGTCCTCATATCCCCTCATTCTGCTGCATATAATTTCAGTGGAGTTTTTTTATCTCCTGGTAATCTGTTTGCATTTGTTTTATGGATTCCATTTGTTCCCTATGTTGGGATTCCATAATGTTCCTCAGCTCCTCAATTTTTTTTATCTATGTCCTCTCTAGATTTATTAATCATGTCTTCCAGTATGGGCACAGTCTCTGCTATTATCTGAGAAATTGTTTCTGATTTCACTTTTTCCAGATCCTCTTTTGTTGCCAGTTCAGGGAGTCCAGGTGGTTGAGTATCAGGGTGTTCCACCTCTTTTCCTTTTGGGGTTGCTGTAGGTGGTCTGAAAGTCTGGTTTTGAGGCTTATTTATGTGTCTTCTCATTTTCACAGGGTGGGGGAGGTGCTTGCACCCACACAGCTCACCTTCTCTGTGCTGGGAGTGGTGGTACATTCACCTGGAAGCCTCCTACTCTGCACTGGGAGTGGTGGCATGTCAACCCAGAGGCCTCATTCTGTGCACTGGGAGCTCTGCCATGTAGACCTGGAAGCCTCCTACTCTGCACTGGGAGTGGTGGCATGTCAACCCAGAAGCCTCCTCCTCTGCACTGGGAGCTCTGTCACATTGACCTGGAAGCCTTCTCCTCTGTGCTAGGAGGGGTGATATGTCAACCCAGAAGTGTCCTCCTCTGTGCTGGGAGTGGTGGTATGTTCACTTGGAAGCCTCCTCCTCTGCACTGGGAGCTGTTAACTCAAGATATGCATTTCTAAAATGCTGTTATATTCTATGTAGCTGCAGTGTGGAGAATGAAATATTGGATTTACAGATCAGAAGCTAGAAGACAAGATCAGAAACTAACAAACCAAGTGAGTAATTATAAAAGCCTGGACAGAGAGAGTGGTAGTGAAGGTGAAGAGGATGTAATACAACTGAGTGATATTAAAGGCAGGGTCATTAAAATAACCTTCACTGGCTATCTGTTAAAAGTACTTTAATGTCTGATTATATCCAACACATTCCTGAGGAAATTATAAGTGGTTAAGCAGAGTTTATTATGAGTATTTTGAATAAAGAAGGAGTAGAGTTTAGGTTGAATACCTGTTCACTATAAGATTGAGCCTGGAAATTGATTTTTTTTATTAAATACTTGATATTTATTTATTCTGATTATAAATAAAAAGGTATCTAAAAGATCTGATGGCTCAGTTGTACTTTAAAGCACTTTTCTATCTTTTGTTTTATGATCAAGCAATTGTAAAACTTTATGTAGGACTCCAGAAATAAATCTTAAATAGACTTCAGGGAAATCCTAAACCTCTTACTGTTGGGGTCTCCTCAGTGGGAGACTGGAACCTGAAGACAGTACCCGACAAAACCTATTGAAAGAAGGGCACGGGGGACCAGAACTCTGTGTGGAGTTAAGGCCAGGTTTATTGGTAATATTCTTCTTTTATACATTTTTCTGTAGGATACATCAATCATTAACAATTTACAATGCTAGTCAACTAACCCACCAGTTATATCTGTGAGTACATAAAGCATCTAAAAAACCATCTGTGCTCCTTTAATCTTAGTGCATCTTATCTAAATCATCTTGGCTACTTAAAGCTTCTAAAAGAATTAGCTACTCTTACCTATTCTTATACCAAGCAAATATTTGAGAGTCTCAAGGGACCACAGCAGAACGAACACTGTGGGATCAACAAACAGCCTTCTGAAGTTATCTTTAATTTCTCTGTCTGGGCTTGCCACAGACATCAGGACAATCTGTCTTCCCAAGGCTGTCCAAGGACCTGAGAACTTCTCATATCCTGCACAATTCCCACTTCTTCAAATTATTGTAGCTGTAGGATGAGTTCTTTTCCAAATAGCAAGCATAACAGTAGCAGTAGCATGTCACTAAGATTGAATTATTTGTCTTCAGAGGACACAGTATCCTATAACAAAAATGCAAATAACAATCAATAAAACCATTAGCCCACTCCCCATGCTATGGGTTAAACTTTGAATCATTCCTTGTGGGTCCAAACCACTTAATTGATCAATCATATAATCAGCTAAAGTAGTGAGAGAAGTATCAGAGAGTTGTTTATTGAAAGTATCAAATATTTCTCACTGGAGCTCCTTTACATCTAGGGTAAAATTTCCACTTAAATTTTGTAAATGAAATGTAATTTGGTCCCATGTATATTTACTGCCATTAAACTTTGCAAGGGTTATGCAAAATTGAATAGAATTCCAATCACATTTTAACATTGACACTCCATATCCATCACTTGATCTCCAAGCCATTTTAACCCATATTGTAATTCACCAATTTGTTCATGTATATCTTTGTCTATAGAAGTTTGCGTGGCCCACAGTTGGTGTGAATCTTTTTGCCAATTTTGTATAAATTCAGTATTTTTGATACTTTGTTGTAAGACAACTCCTGCTACTGCTGCAGTGGCACAGATAGCAATAAGTCCTAATATTCCTAAAATTACCCATTCTATGAAATCCTTGGATCAATGTATCAAACGTTTTAACAAGCAGTGGGCAATCCCTGCCATAGGTCCCTCCTCCTATTGTCTTTTTAAATTTACAGGGATTCATACCCCCATGCATGATTTCAAAATCAACAGTGACACATTAGAGAGATTAATATAAAGATTATGGTGAGCACAAGTATGTAAAATACAATTATAACAGGTAAGAGCTTTCAAGGTTTCATTGATTTTCAATTGTTCTGAAGCTAATACATAAGGTAATTGGACAGAGGCAGCAATTGGAATGTCCTTTTCTTTATGGAATTGATATTGTGAGGAGCTTTGTTTATTTCCAGAAAAATTCCCAGTCCATAATTCAAGAGGTTGTGTAGCTGCAGCAAATTTCCACAGTTCCCATTGTTCTGGTCCCAAAGAAGCATTATTCAAAACAATCCTGGGTTGAGGGGGAGAAAGTCCACCATCATGCTATGCCATAAGACCTTTAGGATGATTTCTATCCAAAGAGTCCATGGTTCAATTCCAACTAACTTGTGTAACATAATCACGACAAAGTTTTATCATCATCACTACAATTATTTAAAAGCACTCCTCTTGGACCCCAATCTATTATAGAATAATTACTTAATGAATATAATTTCCCATGGGGAGATCGGCATTGAGACCACCTAGGCTTATGTTTATACAGATAGTTTTGATAAGAAAATCCTTTACACACTGGATATGACCCTCCTTTTGAATTATAGGTATATTTATAGGATCTGGCCAATGACATTGCTGTGAACATTCCCATAATCATACAGGAACCTGGAACAGGAGGGAGGATGTAAGCCCACCACTGTTCTTGAGTTTTAAAACAAGCAGGATCCTCCCGTAAACAAAGAGGCAGTGACTCATAGCCCAGAGAAATACTGAAAGGAGTTCCCTCCTCAGAGGGAAAAGTGGGAATCCCTGTTCCCCAAAGAGGAGGTAAATAAGCAGATTCATTAGTATAAACTAAGGGGCCAACCTCATTCCGTTCTACAATTTCCAATAAAGGTGGATGGGGAACAATAAAGATGATCATAAGCACTCAACCCAGTTGAAGCACACACCATGACAGCCATCATAGCCAAAAACAGGTTTTGAGAAGAAGTAGTATGGGTCAATACTTGCCCAGTACAAAGAGTCAAATGTTTAACCTGGCCCCAGGTGGGTGGGAGGATCAACCTGACAGGGAGGAGCTCCTGCGTTTTCAGTTTCCCTTAATCTTTAGAGCTGCCATTTCCTGAACTGGAGGTTGGGGCGTTTCTCCCCTTAAGGCGGTCTTGATTCCCTCGGGGCTGGGCTCCGGGAATTTGAATACAGCCAGCTTCCCTGGGCCTGATTTCATGAAGAGGCAACCATATTTCTTGATTGGATCCATTCTCTAAAGAAACACAAGCATAACCACAACCCTGAATTAATAATTGAGCAGGTTCCCATACATTCTTTTCAAAAGTTTGGGCCCAAACTGGTTGGGGAGTCTTCAGAGGAAAGCGTGGTTTCCTGAAAATGTAATCCTGCTTCAGTTAATATTTCCCCTTGTGGTAAATTCAAAAAAATTAAAATAAACAGTCATATTTATAATTCTTGTGGTGACTGTGACATTTTAAATAACTTTCTTCTATATTCCTTTTGATTAATATAATGTGTATTTGCTATCAAATCCTCTACCTCTTCTGTGTATATCCCATATTCTCCCTTCTTTAATTTATGTAATTGTAATTTAAGAGTTCTATGGGCTCTTTCTACTAGAGCTTGACCTTGAGGGTTATATGGAATTCCTGTAACATGTTGGATCTTCCACTGTTCACAAAATTGTTGAAATATTTTTGAAGTATAAGCAGGAGCATTATCAGTTTTCAAAATTTGGGGAGTGCCCATAACTGCAAAACAAGACATTAAATGTTTAATAACATGGCCAGAAGATTCACCAGACATGGCAGTAGCCCACATAAAAGAAGAATAAGTATCTATAGTAACATGAATATAAGCCACTTTCCCAAAGGAAGGAAAGTGGGTGACATCCATCTGCCAAAGATCATTAGGTTTTCCTCTAGGGTTACTACCAATTGGGAGGGGATGGATATGTAAAGGGTGACAAATAGGACAAGGAAGAATAATTTTTTTGTCTGAGAATAAGGGATCTTATATTTTTGATGTAGTCCTCCTGATTAGTATGTAAATGAATATGTTTATCTTCAGCTGATACAAAAAATACCATAGTTCTGGTGAGTTTATCAGCTTTTTCATTACCATATGTTAAGGGGCCAGGCAGTCCTGTATGGGCTCTTATATGAGTAATATGTATTGGAAAAGTGTGGGACTGCATGATTCCAAAATCAATTATTCCCCTAGCCTCTATTGTACTTGTAAATTAATGGTTAAAATGTGCTTGTTAGTTCTGGGATAATAGAATCTGTAACGAAACAGAGTTCCTAAGTAAAATTGCTCAACCCCTTGTTTGTCCAGAGAATGAATGTTCCTGGGCCCACTACCTGTAGAACAATCCATCAGTGTGTCTGCTGACCATCAGTACATGACGGTCGTGACCATTAGTGTGTATGTCTGCTGATCATCAGTACGTGACAGTCGACCACTAACCTTTGTTCCTTTTTTTCGTAAATCTACATGTTAACCTCCCCCTCAACCCCCTATAAAACAGCCTCGGACTCTGAGCCAGTTGCCTCTCTTAGCTACTTTGCTTTGGGAGTGCCATCTGGCCAGACTAATAAAGGTCTGTTTTATTTTCCAACTTGTCCGGTGTGTTCCTTCCCAGGTGTTCGACGCTGCAGTCAGCTCCTCAGAGCATTTGGTAAGGCCCTCAATCTTACAAAAGAATGAGCTCCTAGAAGTTCCTGAAGGAGAGAAAAGAGCTCCAAGAGTACAGGATGTCTTACTGTTAAGAAAGCAGTCAATATATTTTTGGCTACATATACTACATAATTAGAATCTCTAATAACATTAATAGCTAAAGGAAACAACTTTAGAACTTGAATAAGAGCACACAATTTATTTTGTTGGGCAGAATAATATTGAGTAGGAAATATCTTATAATTTTTTTTCTACCATATAGTGGCAGAACTCTGTTTAGTACCATCAATAAAGATATTAGGAGCATCAGGAAGAGGGTGTCGTGAAACAACTGAATCAACAATCCATTGAGTATGTTTAAAGAATTCCCGTATTTTAGCAGAAGGGTAATGGTATCCGATTTGACCAAAATATGTATAAAGTGATAATTGAAATGCTGTGGATAAAGTTAATAAATTAGTAAAATGTTCAGAATTAAAAGGCAAAATTATTACTGCTGGCTCAGCTCCAGTGAGCTGATGGATTCGGGATTGACCCTGAAAAACAAGAAGAGATATTAAATCATAATAAGGAACAACATTTCTTTTTTGTGTATGTTTTGCATGGATCCATTCTACAGGTTGATATTCTTGGGCAATTAATGCAGTGGGTGTATCTTCAGAAGGCAAAATTATTAAATTGAAAGGCTTAGAGAAATCTATCCTAACTATAAATTGTTCCTTTATTTTTTTTTTTTGCACCAATTTAAGTTCCTTTTGTGTTTTTGGTGTTAACTCTTCAGGGCTGTTTAGATCTGAATCTCCTTGTAATATCTTAAAAAGATTATGTAATTCCTAAGGATGAGCAAATCCAATTAATATGACCTAATAATTTTTGAAAATCATTTAGTGTTTTTAAATGAGATAAATCCAGTTTCATATGTTGTGGCATAATTTGTTTTTGATTTATGAAATATCCAAGATATTTATAAGGGGATTTTATTTGAATTTTATCAGGAGCTATAATCAATTCTTAGTGCTGCAAATCCACCTCAACCATTTTTTAAGGTCATCTCAGTAAGTGCAGTAGCAAGCATCTTTGTTTTATGAGACTGTGAACTGATGTTTAGACAAGCTTTTAAATAATCCCAAACAGTCCCTGTCTCTTTAATGGGTAATATAGCCTTTTGACAATCCTCATTAGCATTTTCAAAAGCCAGCAATCTTTCTGTCTTCCAGCTTGTTCTCCAATCACTCCCCTGGATATGGCCATTTCTAATCTGGCAAGGAACTCAGAATAAGGTTCATTAGCCCCTTGATAAATTTTAACATAACTTTGTTTTGGTTCTCTCTCTGGAGTAATGCGATCCCAAGCTTCCAAAGCAATTTCCTGTAATTGATCGTGAATAATAGCTGGTAATGTAATTTGATTATTAACATCTTCAAACTGTCCTGTTCCTGTTAACATTTCATAATTTATTCCAATATTATGAGTTGCACTTTCTTGGGCCTTTTTTATAGCTAAGAGTCCATACCACATATGCCATTGCATATATTCACCTGCTTTTAATAAACTTCGAATTACCGTAACCCAATCATAAGGAATAAAATTTCCAAATGATCTCCCAAACCCATTTAACATTTCTTTAGAGAACTGAGAATGAGGTCCATACATCATAACAGCCTTTTTAACTGATTGTAATAGTTGAATATCAAACCCTTTATATCTAGGCACAATACCTCCTTGAGCTCCAGGTTGTCTAATTGTAGGACTGCTAACTCTGTAATCATAAAACTCCCCTAGCCCCAACTGTGATTGAATGTGAGTAAATAGATAAAGATGCTTCTGAGTTCCAGGACACTAGATAAGATCCATATCAGCCATAATTATCCAACTCTTTGTTCCCGACACCACTATCTATAGAACAATCTACAAAGCATCTGCTGACTATCAGTACATGTCAGGCTAATTAACATACAAATGTAAGACCACTAACCTTTGTTCCTTCTTCTGTAAATTTCACCTGTTAACTTCCCTGCAAGCCCCTATAAAAAGAGCCTCAGACTTTGGACTGATGCCTCTCTAAGCTACTTTGCTTTGGGAGTGCTGTCTGGGCAGACTAAGGTCTGTTTCACTTTCCAACTTGTCTGGTGTGTTCCTTCCTGGGTGTTCTTCACTGCAGTCAGCTCCTTGGAGCATTTGGTAAGGCCCTTGGTCTTACATTCTGGAGGCATCACTGGGATCCCCGGGTGTGCTCCACTACAGTCAGCTCCTTGGAGCATTTGGTAAGGCCCTTGGTCTTACATTCTGGAGGCACCACTGGGATCCCCGGGTGTGCTTCACTATAGTCAGCTCCTTGGAGTGTTTGGTAAGGACAGCAGTCTTACATTTGGAGGCCCCAGTGAGATCCCCAGGTAAGGAACCCCAGTTCAGTGGGGACTCTGTGGTGGGATCCAGCAGGAGACTCTCAGGCACAGACCTCAGAAAACCTCCAGAGGTAAGTTTTTTGGCCGGTTGCAACTGTTTGTTGTCAGGAGTGAGGTGGCTGATGGGCCGGTAAGCCTCCCCTGACCCCAGGTTCCTGACGAGGAACAAGGGAAGATCTAGTTTTGTTTTTGTTGTGGTGCCTGTTCATCTTGTCATTTATATGTTAGTGTCCTATCCGTTGTGTGTTTAATTTTGAATTTCTTTCCAAACCAACAAGAACAGAGATGGGAGGATCCTGCTCCAAGACTACCCCATTGGACTGTTTCCTCACTAATTTTAAATTGGCTTTTTCCCCCAAGCAGGAGGATGAATATGGGGTTAAATTTTCTCGTGGAAAACTTCGCTCCCTGTGTCAATCAAAATGGCCGGCCTTTGGAGTTGGATGGCCAGCCGAGGGCTCCTTTGAGCCGAGCCTCTGCTGGGCAGTATGGGAAAGGGTAACTGGGCACCCTAGCCATCCTGAACAGTTTCCATATATAAATACCTGGGTTCAGGCTTGTCAAGAGCCTCCAGCTTGGTTGCAGCATTATTTCTTGCAAACAAACTCTCACATTTTGGTTATGGCCCCAAGGGAACCCCCAGAGGTCAAAGCCTGGGCTCCCAAGCCAGTGCTCTCACAAGATCCTGATCCCTTAGACCCCTTTGTAAGACCTCCACCCTGTGTGGAGTCATCCTCCTCCCCTGATAGAACCGGCCCCAGATCTTGAAACCCTTTCTACCCTCCTCTTCCTGAAGAAGAAAAATCTCTGGATTCTGTAACCTCCCCCTCCCACATGTGAACAGGGGCCACTTATGGTCCCAGCAGGGCTCCCACTGAAGGGACTAGTTCAGTTCCTCTTCTGCCTCTTAGGGAAATAGAACAGGGTCATTATGTCTATGTCCCTTTCTCTACCAGTGATTTGTATAATTGGAAACATCAAAATCCCCTTTTTTCAGAAAAACCCCAGGCTTTGATCTCCCTCCTAGAATCTGTTTTTCATACCCATGACCCAACCTGGGATGATTGTCAACAACTGCTCCAAGCCCTTTCTACCTCCAAGGAAAGAGAAAGGATCCGAAGGCAAGCCATAAAGTCGGTGTTAGGAGAAATGGAGGGCCCACTCGATGAACAACAGCGGGCCCATATTGAGGCACAACTTCCGTCCACCCATCCCCTGTGGCAAGCTAATTCCTTGGGCGGGAGAGAGGCTCTCCACAACTACCATCAGCATCTCCTAGCCAGCTTGAGGGGAGCCGCTCAAAAGCCTACCAATTTGAGCAAGGTAAGCGAGGTCCTTCAAGGACCTGAGGAATCCCCTTCTGCCTTTCTGGAGTGTCTGTTGGAAGCATACCGTATGTATACTCCAATTGACCCAGATGCCCTTGTAAATTGACAGGTGATTAATTTGGCTTTTGTTACTCAGTCGGCCCCAGATATTAGGAAGAAATTACAGCAGATGGAGGGGTTTGAGGGAGAAAACAGGGAAAAGTTGATGAGTGTGGCAATGAAGGTGTTTAACGACAGAGATCCTTATGAGGATAGAATGGTTATATTCTTGAAAAGGGAAAGAGAAGGCTGGCAGAATCAAGAGTATCCACAATTCTCCAGATTCCAAAGCCAGGCTCAAAGAAACAGGTGCGAGAGTTCCTAGGGGCGGTTGGCTATTGCAGGATTTGGATTCCTGGTTTTGCTGAGATTGCCAAACCCCTGCATGAGGCCACTGCAGGAGGAAATACACCCTTCGAATGGACTGAGGCTTGCCAGCAGGCATTTCAATTGCTTAAGACTGCACTTCCATCGGCACCAGCCCTGGCATTGCCAGACTTAAACAAGCCCTTTACCCTGTAAGTGGCAGAGAAAAATGGGGTAGCTAAGGGAGTGATTACTCAGCTTTTGGGCCATGGAAGCAGCCTGTGGCATACCTCTCAAAGAAGCTCAACCCAGTGGCCTGAGGGTGGCCTACTTGTTTGAGGACAGTAGCAGCAGCAGCTGTTTTAACCCAAGAGGCTGACAAATTGACCTTTGGACAGGATTTGACTTTGAAAAATAAGACTGAGATATTGGCATTGCTACAACCAATCTGGTTGCCTTGAGAGGTCGCCATCATCCATTGCCATGCACACCAGAAGGGGCTTAGCCCCGAGATGACTGGTAATAATGCTGCTGACCAGGCAGCAAAACAAGCTGCCCAAAATCAGTGGGGAAGCAAATGGTTCTGCTTCCCACGCCGGTACTCCCAGAAAAAAACTGAATACACAGATAAAGAAGTAGCAGAAATGAACAGAAGATGCTGGACTCGAGGAAAACATGGATGGTGGAAGACTAAGGATGGAAAGGTGGTGCTCCCAGCCACTGTAGCTGATACGTTGCTTTGAGAACTACATGAGTCCACCCACCTCAGTGAGAAAAGGATGATGGCTGACCTGCAACCTCATTTCCTCAGTGAGGGATTAGCCCAAAAGGCTCAGGACATGGTAAGATGATGCCCCGCCTGCCTCAAGGTAAATGCAAATCCAGTAACTGGGCCCCCTGGGGTCTGACACAGAGGACTAACTCCAGGAGAACACTGGGAATTGGACTTTACTGAAATGAAGCCTGGCATGTATGGGTACAAATACCTGCTAGTTTTTGTGGATACATTTTCAGGATGGGTAGAAGCATATCCCACTAAGAGGGAGACAGCTGAAGTAACAGTTAAAAAGCTCCTGACAGAAATAGTTCCCCGTTTTGGTTTGCCCTTAGCTCTGGGGTCCGACAATGGTCCAGCCTTTATGGCTAAGATATCTAAATTAATTAGTAATATTCTTGGAATAAAGTGGAATCTACACTGTGCCTATAGGCCTCAAAGTTCAGGACAGGTAAAAAGAACAAATCGAACTTTAAAGGAGATTCTGATTAAATTATGCTTGGAGACTGAACTAGGTTGGGTAGAGCTTCTCCCTTTTGCCCTCCTCCAAACGAGGTGCACTCCCAAGCCTCCCCTCAATTTGTCCTCCTTCCAGATTGTTTATGGGTGATCTCCCCCAATCATTCCATTAATAGATGTAGAATTAAAGAAAAGTTTTCCCACCTTCAACTCCTTAAATCCTTAATAGCAGTTCATCAGCTTCAGTCAGAGCTACATGAGACGTTATGAAAGAAAATGACTAGTCCAAATGAAAAACCCCTACAACCTTTACCCTATAGGCTGGGAGATTTGGTTCAGAGGTTTGATTCCAAGACCCTGGAACCTCGTTAGAAGGGACCAGTTCCTGTTGTCCTGTCAACTCCCTTGGCAGTGAAGATGGCTGGACATTCTGCCTGGATACATCGAAACCATCTGCAAGCAGGACGCCCCCGCAGATGTCAAAAAGGACAAATGGAAGGTTATCAGCCAACCAGGTGACCAAAAGCTAATATTGGAGTGGGTTGGAAATGTTTTGCCTTCATGATAATATTATCTGCGACACTGGCATTATTGGCCCCAAGAGGACTAGATCAAAAAAAAAAAAAAGTATGGATTCAATTGGCAAACTCGCTTAATTTGTCTGAACTCTATCTAAATGTTGATGTAAATTTCCATCATGTATTGGGGACGTGCCCCATGTTGTAAACCTAAAAATGCTGTCAAATTATATACACCCAAGGTAATTATGTCAAATAATACCCAATGTGCTATGTATGAAAATTGTACAACTAAATGTCTGAGGATAAAATGGTCAGAAGGGATGTCCTGCCATATAAAAAAATTGGAAGGCTTGGCTCAAAGGGTACATAATGAAGATGGCTGGGACTTGAGCCAATGGCTAACTAAATGGTTGCCCAACTTACAATGGTTAAAACAACTTTTTCTGGTCGTTACAGTTGTGTGTATATGCTTACTATTGTCATGCTGTTGTATATAATGGATGCCTACCTTTATAAGTAAGATTACTTAAGTTGTAAAATCAGTGGGGAATGTAGGACTGCTAACTCTGTAATCATAAAACTCCCCTAGCCCCAACTGTGATTGAATGTGAGTAAATAGATAAAGATGCTTCTGAGTTCCAGGACACTAAATAAGATCCTTATCAGCCATAATTATCCAACTCTTTGTTCCTGACACCACTATCTATAGAACAATCTACAAATCATCTGCTGACTATCAGTACATGTCAGGCTAATTAACATACAAATGTAAGACCACTAACCTTTGTTCCTTCTTCTGTAAATTTCACCTGTTAACTTCCCTGCAAGCCCCTATAAAAAGAGCCCCAGACTCTGGACTGACGCCTCTCTAAGCTACTTTGCTTTGGGAGTGCTGTCTGGGCAGACTAAGGTCTGTTTCACTTTCCAACTTGTCTGGTGTGTTCCTTCCCGGGTGTTCTTCACTGCAGTCAGCTCCTTGGAGCATTTGGTAAGGCCCTTGGTCTTACATTCTGGAGGCACCACTGGGATCCCCGGGTGTGCTCCACTACAGTCAGCTCCTTGGAGCATTTGGTAAGGCCCTTGGTCTTACATTCTGGAGGCACCGCTGGGATCCCTGGGTGTGCTTCACTATACTCAGCTCCTCGGAGCGTTTGGTTAGGACAGCGGTCTTACATAATTACAGGAAAAAGAAAAGGCTTATCATTGTCTGAACCTTCTATCTGAGCAATTTTAGCAAACAAATCAGAAACGCGATGGCGACCGTGAGCAACTCTTTTTATTTTCGGTTTAGCCCCAGACCCTTTTCAGGCCCTAAGCTTAATAATATCAGAAGAATAGTCAGGATCAGGAACTAAATCAGAATCAGAATTTTCAGAATCTGATGAGGAGCTAGAAGATCGCCTCTGCGAATCCCTTGATCCCAATTTTAAAGGTTTTGGGGAATCATGAAATAAAATCAAATCCTCCGGAGGAGCCTTGGAGACGACCTTCCCGGAGAGGAAAACAGATTTTTACTTTCACTTTTAAATTTGTCCTTTTCTGCATCAGGTGTTTCGTATTCATGCAAAGACCATTTTGCCAAATTGTAAACTTCCTCCCTCTTTAACATCTTTTCAGATGAAAATGGATTCATTACCACACGAATGAGAGCCCAAATAGGCCAAAAGTCGAAGGGGATGTTCTCTCCCTCTCACAAAGCCTTTTCCACATTTTGTTTAACCCTTAACCAAATCTCATCTTCCAATGTTCCTGTATCAGGAAACCAAGGATTATATTCTGTTAGTACTTTTAAATGAGCTTCAATACATGCTTGGGACATGTGGGCACCTTGTATCTTGAACAAACGATGAACTAAAGTAGTAAAAACAGCACCACATCCCTGTGCTTGCCCCATAACCCAGTTATTAGTTTCTCTCACTGTGGATACTGCCTGAGCCACTGTGTTCAGGTGCCTGTTCAGGTGCCACTTGGGGTCTTCTCGGTGGGAGACTGGAACCTGAAGACAGTATCCAACGAAACCCATTGAAAGAAGGGCACGGGGGACCAGAACTCTGTGTGGAGTTAAGGCCAGGTTTATTGGTAATATTCTTCTTTTATACATTTTTCTGTAGGATACATCAATCATTAACAATTTAAAATGCTAGCCAACTAACCACCAGTTATATCTGTGAGTACATAAAGCATCTAAAGAACCATCTATGCTCCTTTAATCTTAGTGCATCTTATCTAAATCATCTTGGCTACTTAAAGCTTCTAAAAGAATTAGCTACTCTTATCTATTCTTATACCAAGCAAATATTTGAGAGTCTCAAGGGACCACAGCAGAAGAACACTGTGGGATCAACAAACAGCCTTCTGAAGTTATCTTTAACTTCTCTATCTGGGCCTGTCACAGACATCAGGACAATCTGTCTTCCCAAGGCTGTCTGAGAGCCTGAGAACTTCTCATATCCTCCACGCTTACCAATGTCAGAAAAAAAATTTCATAGCTTAATTTCAAATACATTCTGGAAATAAAAGGAGGTTCTTTCTAAAAGAATGTATAAAGCTCCCTTAAACTAAGGCATTGCTATCTTATATAGGCTCTTTTTAAAAAATTAATTTTATTGGTTCATTTTAGGTACACAATATAATAACATTCATCATTGGAAAGTATACCTTTACATATTATATCTTGGTTCTTATTTTTTCCCCATTCCCCTGCTCTCTCTCCAACCCTTCCACCCCTCTATATTTACAAAGACTTTGTTCCCATTTGTTCCCATTTTTTCATTTTCTCATATTAATTCCATTCCCTTCTTTCCTTTCCCCTACCCCTCCCATTTCCCCTTCCTCTGTGCACCTTTTCTTCCATATTATATGCTCTTATTCTGGCAGAAAAGTATCTAACTTATGGCCAGCAGTCTGTATAAGGCCCTGGACAGCTAGTGTTGTGTCTAGATCGTGAGGTCTCTAAAGACCACCAAGGAGCCGATTTTGATGTAAACATACAAGGGTCATTTATTTAAGCTCGAGCAGGGACTCTCATCTGACACCGACGCAGTGGGTCAGGGTTGAGAGCCCCGACTCTAAAACACCAGGGGTTTTTATAGATGTTACAGCAAGGCGTGGGGTTTTAAAAAGGCGTGGGGTTTTAAAATCGTATGCAAATCACACCATTGGCTAGCATTTAGCAAGCTTTGAAAGTTTAAACCTAATTGGTTGGGCCTTGCACACTGAACTGCAAATGGCTGCTCAAGTCATTGAAAAGAACATCTGGGATACTGGGGTATTGGGGTAACTACTGATTAGCTGTTGCAGGCCATCGAGAAGAGCATCTGGGACATTGAGGCAGCTACTGATTAGCTATTGTTAGGCTAGTTGTTAGGGGACTGCCGAACATTATCACAGGCAAGTGGCCAAAGTGCATCTTGTGGGTTTTTTTGGAACTAGAATTTATGTCCAGGCCACCTTACTCTAAGATGGGGCCAACTTTTAAAATGGAGTCACTCAGGTCTCACATTCCCCCCTTCTCATGAGACTATTGAGGCCCAATCATGGGTCTCGGAGGGTTAACTCTATTGGGTTTTTTGATATAAGTTGATACTGTGACCTGAGAGCCAATATTTTTACTGTATTGACATGTTCTCTAATGAATGAAGTCAATTTGTTAAGTAAGCAAGGTCTAAATATCAAGAGAAGCAGCAAAATAATCAGAGGACCAAACAGGGTAGAAATCAGGGCAGTCAGCCATGGTGAGGAGTTAAATAGTGATTCAAACCATCTCTGGGTCAGTTCGCATTCACGTTTTTGTTTAGCTAGGCCCTCTCTGACTTTTATCATGGACTCCTTGACCACACCTGAATGATCTATATAGAAGCAACATTCTTTCTCCAGGGCAGCACAGAGCCCTCTCTGTTGTAGGAAGACCAAGTCTAAGCCCCTTTTATTTTGAAGCACTACCTCTGCCAGGGAGGACAGTGACTCTTGTGAGAGATCAAACTCTTGAGTCTCTCAATGTCTAAGTCAATGGCTGTTCTTAAATCATTATAATGTTTGTTTTGCAAAATTGGGGAGGAGACCCCCACCCCAGCTCTGGCTAGGCCTAGACCTAAGAGCACTGTCAAAGTGATGGCTGTTATGGGCTCCCATTTAATCTTAGTTGGGGCTTTACCTAAGTATGAAGCATAAATATATTTTTTAGGGTAATAGATCAGCCTGGGAACTAATTGTACTAATATACAAAAGTCACTAGTCTGGTTGAGCACTGTTTTATGTGTACAAGGGGTGAGCCCCATGGAGCAGGCCCACCATCTATGGGGGGTGGGGGTATAAGGTATCTTTCAGAATCAGACTGGAGAGTCTGGCTACAAAGGTGTTGGTGAGTAGTCAGGATGTTACCAATACAAGTGCTGCTCTCAACTATGGATTGTAGAGTCAGTCTACCTGTCCCCTTCTGTTGCCACCTGCATTGACTAGCATTTTTTGATTTAGTAAGGTTTCCAGGGAAAACTATTTCTTTATAGTAGGGGGGCTTGATATCATAGCATAGCCAACAAGATTGAGTAAGATCAGGTCGAGAGGCATTTAGGGTTTTAAAAGTCTGGACCATAAGGTCTCAGAGAGGGTCATTTGGGACCTGGAGCTGGTTTTGTCTACTCTGGGCAGTAGGCAGAAGGGGCAGAGTAGTGGTAGTAGGCAGAGGAGTAGTAGTAGTAGTGGTAGTAGTCCGGGGAGGAGGCAGGGCAGTGGAAGGAGGCTTTAGCATTGGGAAGACTGGTACAGGTAGGGGCCCAATAGGGTGAGACCATAGTGGCTTTTTTATTAGCTGGAGGATGAATAAGAGCCCGGGGTCATTGCTTGGTGTCTTAAGGTGGAGACCCTAGGTCCTGCCTGTTTTCCACCCAGAGGCCTGTTTACCTGTTGGAGTGAATTTTAGCCATATCTGGGAGTTTTGGGGAATCCAAGCCAAGGAAATAAGGTCCAGTCTCTTTTTTGGTTTTTACAATTTTTTTCACTGTGTAGCTGGATTTTTTATAACCATGGTCTCACAGCCCCAATTGGCACAGAAGTAAGTCCCAGAACCCCCATGTGTGGCAGTTCTCTCACCCCCTGGGCACACATAATATATCTTTCAAAGGCAACCCGGGTATATGTCTGCCGACTTTTGGGTATGTGTCCAAGAATCTTCAGCCAGTTGGCAGAGATCAAACGTTAAGCACTCAGGGAACCAGGGGAATCTAGGTCCCATGGTTGAGGCCAAAGTTAAGTGGAGCCCAGTCTCAATATTGATAATTACCCAAGTCCAATCGAAGGGGACATGGGGATTTGTAGCTGTCACTTGGGCACAGCAGGTTATGACGACCGCCCAAATCAGGAGCATTTGAATCTGAGTTTGAGGGGGTTGTTGTTGTCTTTGGATACCTGTCATGAGGGGATGGAGTCTTTTAAAATGGCATGTGGATCTGCAGGGCAGATGTGAGTGTAATGTATCTAAGAAGGCGATCCCATCGACTTTGAGAGTGGTGGGTGTGGTCAGAACAGTAACATAGGGTCCCTTTTAACGAGGCTTGAGGTTTTTCTGTTGATATCTCAGGATGAAGACCCGGTCCCCTGGCCGGTAGCGATGGGGCTCGGGGGGTGGCCCAGACTCATACAGGGCTTTTAGTTTAGGCCAGACGTTTTCATGAACATGTTGGAGGCTTTTTAAAGAGGATAACAATTTTTGGTCATCAAATTTAACAAGTACATTTGATTGGAGGTTGGGGACAATAGGAGGGGGTATTCCAAACATAATCTCAAAGGGAGTCAGTCCCATCTTATAGGGTGAATTGTGTACCCTATAGAGGGCAAAGGGGAGGAGAGCCACCCAGTCACCGCCAGTCTTTAAGGCTAATTTAGTTAAGGTCTCTTTTAGGGTCCTATTTATTTTTTCTACCTGTCTTGAACTTTGGGGCCTATATGCACAATGTAATTTCCAATTTGCCCCCAAAACCCTGACTCACCTTGGAGATGAAAGCAGGTCCATTGTCTGACCCTAGCATTATTGGGAAACCATACCTTGGCAAGATGTCTTCTAGCAGTTTTTTTGTCACAATCGGTGCTGTCTCATGTTTGGTAGGAAAAGCTTCTGTCCATCCTGAAAAAGTGTCTACAAAGACTAGCAGGTATTTGTAAACATATTTTTCAGATCTTACCTCAGTAAAGTCTAATTCTCAGTATGCACCAGGTCAGTCTCCTCTCAACCTGTTACCAGGGTTAGCCTTATTTGAAGTAGCATTGGTCAGTTGGCAGGCCTTGCAAATGGCAACAATATGCTCAATTTTGGAGTTGGCATCTTGAATCTTGATTTCAGCATGTCTTAGGAGGTCTTGCATCTTGTGGACACCCATGTGGGTGGATCGGTGCATTTTGGAAAGAACCTGTTTTTCCAAGGCCTCAGGCAGAATGATTTTACAGTCAGATGATTTTCACCATCTTTTGAGGCATTGGGTCATGGGCAGTTGTTTTATCTAATTTAAGTCTGTCTCAGTGTACTGAGGTTTTTTTTGGCAGAGCAGTGCTCCCCGGATTAGGCAGTTGAGTGGTCAGCATCAGATCAGCCTCAAGGGCTATTTTTTGAGCTGTCTGGTCAGCCAAATTATTTCTTTGGGCAATCAGAGTATCATTCTTTTGGTGTCTGGGACAGTGGACAATAGCCAATTTTTTTGGTAGCCATAGGGCTGCCAGTAAGGCGAGAATTTTCTCTTTGTTTTTAATAGTCTTTTTTTTAGCTGTTAACAGTCCTCTTTTTCTGTATATGGCCCCATGTATGTGAGCGGTGGCAAAAGCATATCTGTTGTCTGTGTACACATTTAGCGTTCGGCCCTTTCCCAGAGTCAGTGTCTTAGCACTATGAGCTCTGTTCACTGTGTTGATGTCCTAGTGGGCAAGGGCTCAGCCCAAACGACCTCAGTCTCAGTGACCACAGCCGTGCCCGCATGCCTTCGGCCATTTTGGACAAAACTGCTCTCATTGGTGTACCAGGTGTCTTTAGCATCTGGCCATGGTTGGTCTTTTAGGTCCTCTCAGGTCCTGTGTACCTGTGTGAAGATGTCAGCACAGTCATGCAGCGGGGCTTCCAGGTCTGGGTCAGGTAGTAATGTGGCCGGGTTTAAGGCGGCCGGGGTCTGGAAGACAACTTGGGTTGGGTTTAAGAGCAGGCCCTGATAGTGGGTGAGGCGGGCATTGTTGAGCCATCTATCTGGAGGCTGTTTTAGAACCCCTTCAATGGCTTGGGGGGTGGTCACATACAGTTCTTGGCCTAAGGTCAACTTATCAGCATCTTTGACCATCAGGGCCACTGCAGCTATCATCCTCAGGCATGGGGGCCATCCAGCCACAACAGAATCAAGTTTCTTGGACAGGTATGTCACTGGTCGGTGCCACGGGCCCAGATATTGGACTAGGACACCCTTGGCAACTCCTTTGCTCTCATCAATGTAAAGGTGGAAGGGCTTAGTAATATCGGGCAAGCCCAAGGCTGGTGCTGACAACAAGGCAGCCTTAATTTGATTGAAGGATTTTTGTAGTTTATCTGTCTATTGAAAGGCCTGATTGTCTCTAGTTGCCTCATAAAGGGGCCTCGCAATCTCCACTAACCCCGGTATCCATAAGCAGCAGAAGCCAGCAGATCCCAGGAACTCTCTAACCTTCTGAGGGGAATCTGGTACGGGTATTTTAAGAACTGTCTCTTTTTTAGCATCTGACAGCCATCTTTGTCCCTTTTTAAGCATATACCCTAGGTAGCTTATCTCAGGTTTGTAGATTTGGGCCTTTTTGGCAGATGCCCAGTATCCCAGTTCCCCTATGACTGTTAAGAGTTTCCTGTTTCCATCTAGGCAGTCTTCTCGCATTTCAGCTGCTATAAGGAGGTCATCTACATATTGTAACAGAGTCAATTGGGGGTTTTGGAGGTGGAACTCACCCAGGTCTTTGTGTAGGGCCTCGTCAAAGATGGTGGGAGAATTTTTGAACCCCTGAGGTAATCGGGTCCAGGTCAACTGTCCATTGAGGCCCTGTTCAGGGTCACTCCATTCAAATGCAAAAATATGTTGGCTTTTGGGTGCCAGCGGAAGTCTAAAGAAGGCATCCTTGAGATCCAAGACTGTGTACCATTGATGGCTCAGGGGAAGTGAGCTCAGAAGGGTGTATGGATTAGGCACCATAGGGTGAATATCTGTGACCCTTTTGTTTACCTCATGGAGGTCTTGTACTGGTCGATAGTCACCTGAGTGGGGTTTCTGCACCAGCAACAAGGGGGTGTTCTAGGCCAATTGACAGGGCCTTAGAATACCCTGAGCAAGCAACCTCTTGATGTGTGGAGTTATTCCTTTGCAGGCCTCTAGGGTCATGGGATATTGGCAAACTCATGCAGGGTCCACTCCTGACTTTATTTCTATGAACACAGGTGTCCTGTGTGTGGCCAGCCCCATGCCCCCAGTCTCAGCCCATGTTCGTGGGAACATGGCAAGCCATTGTTCCACATCAGGATCAGGAGGGGGCTGTCTCTGATGTAACAGATACTCGTCCTCAAGGCTCATAGTTAACACTTGGATGGGCTTTTTCTCTTGATTAAGGACCTCTGTGCCCCTGGGCTGAAAATGGATTTGGGATCCTAATTTAGTGAGCAAGTCTCTCTCAAGTAAAGGGTAGGGGCAGTCTGGTATAATCATAAATGAGTGGGTTATCTGGCCCACTCCCAAGTCTACTGTTCTTCGGGTAGTCCATGAATATTTTTTCATGCTTGTGGCTCCTTGGACCCAGACATGTGGCCATGTGGTTTAAGCAGCACTGAATGTTGAGCACCAGTATCTACCAGGAATTCAATGGGCTCCCCCTCCACTTTAAGGGTTACCCTGGGCTCGGGGAGGGGCACCAAGCCCCATCCCCCCTAATCACTTAGTTTGTCCATGGCCAGGATGGGGGTCTTTGAGCAGCCTCTCTGCTGCCTTTTGGGGCACTCTTTAGCCTAGTGGCCTTCCTCTTTGCAGTAAGCACATTGATTTTTTTCCAACTGGGGACATTTCCTGACCTTCTCCTTCTGCTGCATTTTTTTTTAGGTGACATTCACGTTCTCTCGTCTCTCTCACTGTGGTGGCCAGAAGGATCTGAGCCAGGTTTCAGGTCTGGTGGTTGTCATTTCTCACCTGTCTTTCCTCTGTGGTTTCCCAGTTGTTATACACTCTCTCTGCCACTGCCACTAAGTCCTGAATACTCTTTTCTCCTAATCTGTCTACTTTTTGTAACTTTCTCTTAATATCTAGCCCCGCCCAGTTGACAAAATGTATTATTACAGCTGCCTTTGTCTCATTTGCTTCTGGGTCCATAGGAGTATACCTACGGAATGCTTCCTGAATTCATTCTAGGAAGGCAGTGGGCCTTTCGTTTGGCCCCTGTTGTACATCCCCTATCTTAGCCAAATTGGTGGGCTTCCAAGCCGCTGCTTTGAGACCTCCCAATAGAGCCTGGTGATAGACCTGGAGCCTCTCCTTACCTTCTGCTGTGTTGAAGTCCCAATTGGGCCGGGACAAAGGAAAAGAAGCATTGATAGTGTCAACATTAGTGGTGGGTTGACCATTGTCACCAGGAACCAATTTCCTGGCTTCATTTTGGATTCTCTCTGGCTCTTCTGTGGTAAACAGGATCTGGAGGAGTTGCTGACAATCATCTCAAGTGGGCTGATGACTAAACAAAACAGTTTCTAATAGGTTAATCAAATCCCTAGGGTTATCAGAGAATTCAACGTGTTGAGTATGCCAGTTATAAAGGTCACTGGTGGTGAAGAGCCAGTAATGATGAGGCTGGTTACCATGCTCATCAGGGGGCCCTATCGCTCTCAGCAGGAAAACGGTAGAGTCCACTGGCCCTGCCGGCGAAACAGCATGCCGGTGGTGAGTGTTCTGGGCAGGGCCATCCCTGCTGCCGGCACCCGGTGCTGGCCCTTCCTCCCCAGCTCCAGCTGGGGCCAGGACCTCTCTCCCCACCTGTTGTTGTGGGGGAGTAGAGAGAGAGTTGTAAGGGGGGGGAAGGAGATCTTCCTCGGTTCCTCCTTGGAGGACCAGGTAAAGCGGCATGGTTTTGGTCCACCTTTTTTTGTCGCACTCTCTGGGAGTCTTCTCACAGGCTGTCAGGATTACCTTTGGCTGCTGTTTCTGTGGAGGCAGAAAGGGCTTGACCCATGGGGGTGGGTTACAGATTAGACTCTCCCAAGTGACAATGTAGGGGATCTGATCAGGATGTCTGGTGTAGAGATGGAAAACAGCTCTATGGACTCTCTGTGTGATCTGTAAATCAAAAGTTCTCTCGGGGGATCCCTTCTCAAAGGAAGGCCACTCTGAGCTACACAGAGTGACAAGTCTAGACTTTTTTATTTCTAAATTTAGACTATGAGCGCGCTCTCTAACCTCTCTAAAGTGGTCCGTCATGAGGGACAGGGAGGTGGTCGCAGTCTGTCCCATCGTCTCAGTCCAAGTCACCACAATAAACAGACAAACAAACACAACAGCAGAACAAAAAGCAAGACAAAACCATCCTCCGCCCGATTGGAGGCAACACCAAAAATGGGATGACAGCCTCATGCCGTACTGTGGGAGCAACCCACACCGTCCCCCTAGGAGTCTCACAGATTCATACTCATGGGGCACTTCTGTCCCCTCCAGACGGATCTGGACCATCTTCCAGGAATCCCAGGTTGGCAGCCCTCGCAGCGCGTCCGCCTAGACCATCTGCCGACCTATTCAGAATTGGGCCCCCCAGATTGTAGACAAACAAGGAGACACCAGACACCTGTCAGCGTCGACCCTCCGGTACAGAGATCCTGGGGTCATGGGGATCCTGGACAAGCCCCCAAATGTTGTGCTCAGATCGCGAGGTCCTCAAAGACCACCAAGGAGCTGATTCCGATGCAAACACACGAGGGTCGTTTATTTAAGCTCGAGCAGGAACTCTCATCTGACACCGACACAGTGGGTCAAGGTTGAGAGCCCCAACTCTAAAACACCAGGGTTTTTTATAGATGTTACAGCAAGGCATGGGGTTTCAAAAAGGTGCGGGGTTTCAAATCACATGCAAATCACACGATTGGCTAGCATTTAGCAAGTTTTGAAAGTTTAAACCTAATTGGTTGGGCCTTGCACACTGAACTGCAAATGGCTGTTCAAGTCATTGAAAAGAACATCTGGGATACTGGGGTATTGGGGTAACTACTGATTAGCTGTTGCAGGCCATCAAGAAGAGCATCTGGGACATTGAGGCAGCTACTGATTAGCTATTGTTAGGCTAGTTGTTAGGGGACTGCCGAACATTATCACAGGCAAGTGGCCAAAGTGCATCTTGTGGGTTTTTTTGGAACTAGAATTTATGTCCAGGCCACCTTACTCTAAGATGGGGCCAAATTTTAAAATAGAGTCACTCAGGTCTCACAGTAGCAATGTCCCTCCCCACCAAAAACTATTAAGCTTTTAACATTATTGCATGATTTTTAGCAATAGTTTTCATGACTTCATTGTTCAGAGCTTGAGCATAGAATGCATAGGTGCCAACAGAACACTGTGTGTATGCTGGGGTGGGTGATACACTGCAATTCTAACTCCATCCCCAGTATGGGGCCAAATTGAAACTTGTGAGCATAAGACAATACATATACTTGTGTGACTTAGTGAGTATATATGTATATATATACCAGGTCAATTACCAATAATAGTATTTAAATTACCTACATGTGTGCATGCCTCTGAAGACAAATGCTTGTTTTTATTATCACAGACATGTAAGATGGCCCTTTTAATTATTAATCTCAGACTTATGTTATCTCATAAAATAATTTAATGTGTTAAAATACAATTGTAAACATAAATTTTAGCAGCTCTGGTTCAGGAAGTACAAAATATATCAAACTAGGGGTTTTTTTGCTCATGATAGTGTTATAATTATATATACAGTGTCACTAATATTAGGAAAACAAATAGTTGCATGTTTATTAGTTTTTGTATTCCAGAATGACTTCAATATCATCACAAAAGTAAACCAAATGCTCAAAAAAAAAGTTGTAAATGAAGGCAGAGTGTTCAATGAGAAACAGACAAATGAGTACATTTTTATTAAGACAAATAATAAGTCACTGTGTTTAATTTGTAGAGAAATGAGGTTAGTTTTCAAATATTAGAATTTGAGAAGATATTACATGCAAAACATGTTCTCAAGTTAGATGTGTATCAAAAAATGTTTCATAAAGACAAAATAGTAAAGCTGAAAGAACGTCTATCATCTCAAATAAAAAATTTGAAAAGTTACAACTCAAACTCTTATAAATGCTAGTTATGTGGTAGAAAATGCAACTGGTAAAAAAAAAAAAAACCACTATCTGATGGTAAGTTTATTAAGCAATGCATGGAAAATGTGACATATATAATTTGTCCTCATAAAAGAAAATAGATTTTTCAAAAGTCAGTTTGTCTCACCAAACTGTAGCCAGGTGAATTGAAGAAATAGGAAAATATATTAAAAATATTTGGAAAGTAAACATTTCTTTATATGTTTTCCTATTTCTTCAATTTTAAATGGTATGCTTTGGTGATAGATGAAAGTAATGATGCTATAGATAAAGTTTAATTGGTCAAGTTTAATAGAGATAGTGATAACAAAAAGACTGTCACTTAAGAAATGACTTCTTTGATACCAATAAAAGATACAAGTGAATCTTCTGATTTCTGTAAAGCAATAAAAATTACATTAAAACAATTTTATTTAGTGTTTGTCAACACATATGGTATACCTACTTATGGTGACTCAGTGATGATTGATAAAAAAAGAGAGACATAAAATTAAAAGAAAACAATGAGATTATTTTCATCAATCCAAGTTTTACAAAATATTGCTTCATTGTACATCAAGTAAATTTTTGCATGAAAGCTTTAAACATAGATATCATGAAAATCATCATCAAAGCTGTGAATTTTGTAAGGTACAAAGGATTGAATTATCACCTATTCTTGGAATTTTTTTTAAAGTATAGGTGTTCTTGCTTCTATTTATGTAGTATATTACATTTATTGATTTGTTGATGTTGAACCATCCTTGCTGCCCTGGGATAAAACATAGATGGTCATAGTGTATGATCTTTTTGATGGTTTGTTGCTTTCCATTTGCCAGTATCTTGTTGAGGATTTTGCATGTATGTTCATTAAAGGGATTGGCCTGTAGTTTTCTTTTTAGTTGGTTCCTTGTTTACTTTTGGAATCAGGGTAATGCTAGCATCCAGGAATGAGTTGGATGTACACCTTCCCTTTCAATTTCATTAAAGAGTTTCAGGACTATTGATGTTATATTCTCACCTGAAGGTCTTACAGAATTCAGCAGAGGAAACATCAGGTCCTGGGATTTTCGGAGTTCATAAGATTTTTTTTTATTCATTAAGTTTATTGGTACTTTTTAGGTATACAATATGATGACATTCATCATTGGGAATTAAAATTATATATCTTGGTTCCTATTTTTCCCCCTTCCCCTGCCCTCCCTTCAACCCCTCCATGCCTCTATATTTACAAAGACTTGGTTTCTGTTTTATTCTTTCCTCATATTTATTCCTTTCTCTTCTTTCCCTTCCCCTCACTCTCTCACTATCCCTTCTCCATCCCCTTTGGAACTTTTCTTCCTATTTCACATTATCTGTTATACATTTTGATTCTTATTTACACTTTCAGTTTCTCACACCAGAGAAACTATTCGGTATTTACACATGTGTGTCCTATTTATTTCACTTATGAGTAGGGCCTCAATGTGCATCCATTTAGCCATACATGTCTCTAGTTTCTTATTCTTTTTTTAAAATTAATTTTATTGGTACACTTTAGGTATACAATTCATTTACATTTATTATTGGATGCTTGTACCTGTACATGATGTATCTTGGTTCTTATTTTTTTCTCCATTACCTGTGCACCCTTCCCCCCCTCCACCCTTCCCTATTTACATAGATTTCATTTCCATTTTGTTTTTCTTTTCTTATAGTTTTTCCTTTCCCTCTTTTCCTTTCCCCTTCCCCTCCCTTCACTCCTTCGTCTTTGGACCTTTTTTCCTATTTCAAATTATCAATTATTCATTTTAATCATTTTAACTCTTGTTTACACTATCAGTTTCTCACACTATAGCTATAGTTTCTCACACTATAGCTATAAATGACTGTAATTTTTTGTTCTTTATGGCCAAGTAGTACTCCATTTTATTTTAAAAAAAAAACATATCTTTATCTAGTCACCAGTTGATGGGCAATTGGGCTGTTTCCAAGTTTTAGGTATTACGAACTCTGCCACTACAAACATGGGTGAGCATATATCTCTGTGGTATGATTCTTTTAATTCTTTTTGGGAAGATACCCAGAAAAGGAATAGCTGTGTCAAATGGGAACTCTAATCCTAGTTTTCTGAGGTATCGCCATACTGATTTCCAAAGTGGTTACATCAGTCTACACTTCTACCAATAGTGGAGAAGTGTTCCTTTTTCCCCACAGCCTCACCAGCACTTATATTGGTTGATTTCATGATAGCAGCCATTCTTTCTGGGGTGAGGTGGAATCTCAGCATTGTTTTCATTTGCATTTCTCAAATGATCAGTGATGTTGAACATTTTTTCATATGTTCATATGCTATTTCTACTTCTTTGTCTGAGAAATGTCTGTTCATTTCAGATATCAATTTTTGGATCGGGTCTTTAAATTTAGGAGGTCTGATACTTTTAAGTTTTTATATATTCTAGATAGTAGTCTAGGAACAGCTTAGTCTGAGGAACAGCTGGTAAAAAGAATTTTCCTACATGGTGGGTTGTCTCTTCACATTGTTGGTAGTTGTTTTGCTGTGTAGAAGCTTTTTAATAAGATGAGATTCCACTTGTTGATTGTTTGTGCTAGTTCACGTGCAACTGAGGTTTTGTTCATGAAATCTTCCTACACCAATGGCTTCCAGAGTTCTACCTAACTTCTCTTACAGTGTTATAGTGCTTCTGTTTTGATATTTAGATCTTTGAACCATTTTGATTTTAGTTTAGTGAATGGTGAGAGACATAGGTCTAGTTTTAATCTTTGGCAAGTTGAAACCCAATTTTTCCAGCAACATTTATTAAAGAGGTTATCTTTCCTCCAGTGAGTGTGTTTGACTCTTTTGTTGAAGATGAGATAGATGAGTATGTCTGGAGGTGTTTCTGCATCTTCTAATCTATTCCACTGTTCCTCGGGTCTGTTTATTTTCCTCTTTTTAGTACAGTTTTTAATTACTGTAGCTTTGTGGTATATTTTCAAATTGGAGGTTGTAATACCCCCTACCTTGTCTTTGTTGCCTAGAATTCCTTTTCCTATTCTAGGTCTCTTCTTGTTCCAAATGAATTTTTGGATTGTTTTCTCAAGGTCTATGAAGTATGCTGCTGGAATTTCAATTGGGATTGCATTGAATCTATATAGCAGTTTTGGAAGTATGGCCATTTTCACTATGTTGGTTCTTCCTACCCAGGAGCAAGAGATGTCTTCCCATTTTCTGATATCCTCTTCAATCACTTTTTTCAGAGTGCTATGGTGTTCAGAGTAAAGGTCGTTGATTTTTTTCATTAGATTGATTCCTAGGTATTTCGTTTTTTTGGATGCTATTGTGAAAAAAGTTATTTCTCCAGTTCATCTCTCAGTGAGTCTGTTGTTTGTGTACAGGAAGGCTATTGATTTTTGTGTGTTGACTTTGTAACCAGCTATTCTACTGAATTTGGTTATTTTGTCTAGAAGGTTTTTGGTGCAGTTCTTGGGTTTTCTATACAGGGTATCATGTCATCTGCAAATAATGACAATTTAACTTTTTCATTTTCCATCTTTATTCCTTTTATTTCTTTCTCTTATCTAATTGCTATGGCTAATGTTTCCAGAACTCTATTGAACAGGAGTGGTGATAGTGGACATCCTTGTCTTGTTCCTGATTTTAGCATGAAAGATTTCAGTTTTTCACCATTTAGTATGATACTGGCTGTTGGTTTTTCATAGATGGCTTTTATCAGGTTGAGATAAAGACCATCTGTTCCAATTTTCTTTAAGGTTTTTATCATGAATCGGTGTTGGATTTTGTCAAGTGCTTTTTCTGCATCTGTTGAGATGATCATATGGTTTTTGTGCTTTTCTCTATTAATAGAGTGTATTATATTTATTGATTTGCATATGTTGAACCATCCCTGCATCCCTGGGATGAAAACCACTTGGTCAGGGTGTATGATCTTCTTGATGATCTTCTGCATTCTGTTTGCCAGTATCTTACTGAGGATTTTTTTTCAGCTATATTAGGGAAATTGGCCTATAGTTCTCCTTTACAGTTGGGTTTTTCTCTGCTTTTGGGATCAAGGTGATGCTTGCTTCCAGGAATAAATTTGGGAGTATTGCTTCCTTTTCAATTTCACAGAGGAGTTTAAACAGTAGTGGCAATAATTCTTCTCTAACTTGTAGAATTCAGCAGTGAAACCATCAGGACCCAGGCTTTTCTTCCTTGGTAAGTTTTTCATTACATTTTCAATTTCATGGATTGATATTGGGTTGTTTGTAATTTTTAGGTCTTCTTTGTTGAACTTTTGTAATTCATATGTATTTAGAGATCTGTCCATTTCTTCTGTGTATTTCACCTTATTAGCATATAGGTTCTCAAAGTATGTATTGATGATCCTCTGAATTTCTGCTTGGTCTGTTGTAATTTCACCCTTTTCATTCCTAATTGCATAGACTTGGGCCTTTTCTTTCCTTTGTTTGATAAGGTTGCTAGGATTTTTACTACTGCTTTAATTTCATTGTCTGTTATTTATTTTTCAGTTTTTAAGTCTTCTTGCTCCAGTGTTGGCAACTCATTTGTGTCTAGAAATCTGTCCCTTTCTTCAGATGCTCCAATTTGTTGGAGTATAATCATTATAATAGTTACTAATGAGCTTCAGGATTTTGCCGGTGTCCATTGTGATTTTGCCTTTTTTATTTCTAATTGCATCAATATGGTTCTTTTCTTTCCTGCTTTTGCTAAGTTTGACTATTGGCTTTTCTATTTTGTTATTATTTTCAAGAACCAACTTTTGGACTCATTAATTTTAAACTCAATTTTGTTAATTTTCAATCTGATCTTTATAATTTCCTTCCCAGTACTATGTCTGGGCTTTGACTGTTCTTGTTTCTCTAGGATCTGAGGTGAATCTTTAGGTTATTTACTTGAGCTCTCTCCATTTTTCTAATGTTAGCATTCACAGAAATAGCCTTCTCTCTTAGTACTGCTTTCATTTTATCCCAAAGGTCTTGGTATGTTGTACCAGAATTATCATTTCAGCCTAGGAATTGTTTAAATTCTTCTTTGATTTCTTCTGTGAATGACTGAGTGCTCAGGAATGTGTTACTTAATTTCCAGGTGCTTGTAAAGTTTCTATTGTGATTGATTCTTAGTTTCAATGTGCTATGATCATCTCAACAAATGCAGAAAAACCTTTGACAAAATCCAATATCCATTCATAATTCAAAAAAAATAAACCTGTGAAAAACAGGTAGAGAAGTACCTCATCCCAATTTGATAAAAGCCATTTATGACAAACCACTGGCCAATATAATATTAAATGGAGAAAAGCTGAAAGTTTTCCCTCTACAACCAGGAACAAAAAAAAGGGTATTCACTGTCAGCACTGCTGTTCAATATAGTACTCAAAATGTTAGCAGTCAGGCAAGAGAAAGAAATGAAGGAGATATGTACCCTATAATGAAAGAAGTCAAATTTTCACTATTTGCAGATGACATGATTCTTTACATGGAAGATGCAAGAAACTCCATCAGAAGTCTCAAAGAATTAACAACCAAATTTTCAGCAATGTGGCAGGATATAAAACACAAAAATTAATAGCATTTCTGTACACCAATAATGAACCCTGCAGGGGAAAAACAATGCCATTTTCAATAGATTCAAGAAAAATTAAATACTTAGGAATTAATCTAACTAAGGAAATGAAAGATGTCTGCCACAAAAACTCAATTCTCTGAAAAAGGAAATTAAAAAGGACATTAGAAGATAGAAAAAACATCCCTTTACCTTGGCTAGATAGAACCAGTATTGTCAAAATGGCCATACTTCCAAAACTGAAATATAGATTTAATGCAGTCCCAATCAAAATACCAACAGCATTCCTCATAGAACTATAGGAAACAATCCTAAAATTCGTATGGAATGACAAGAGACCTAGAATAGCAAAAGCAATCCTGGGCAATTATAGCAAAATAAGAGACATCACAATGTAAGATTATAAGTTACATTACAAAGCAATAATGAGAGAAACAGCATGCTACTGGCACAAAAACAGACATATGAATCAGTGGAACAGAATACAAGATGCAGAAAAATCTCAGGCATACTCAGCCATTTGATCTTTGACAAAGGAGCCATAAATTTACCCTGGAGGAAGGATAGCCTCTTTATCAAATTGTGCTGGGAAAACTGGCTATCCACTTGCAGAAGACTGAATCCGCATCCATATGTCTTACCATGTACTAATCTAATATTAAAGTGGATTAAATATCTAAATATTAAAACAAAAAATTACCCTACTGAAAGCTAAAATAGATAAAACTTATAAAGTCATATGCATAGGCAAGGACATTCTGAACAGAACCTCAATCACACAAGAAATAACTTTATTAATTTAACTGGATGCATGTTAAAGGAAAAAAAATCAACAACAATTCAGAGTTTTTATGTTTTAACAATAAATACTAAATGTGAAAAATACTACTCATTAAAAGATATTCCTATACATAAAGAAAAATCAATAGAAAGCAATCCTAAAATGCCAGGATAGTAAGTTTAGCAAAAACTTTAATACAAATGTTATGAATATGTCCAAAAAACTAAAGGAAAGTATTTTCAAGTAATTAAAGGAAAATATAATTTTAATGAAAAACAAATAGAGAACAAGCTGATAAAACTATAAAAATTAACTAGAAAAATTCTACTTTTCTATGAGTGTGATAGTAACTTCCCCTCTTCCAGAACTAGAAAAGAATGAAATATAAGAAACATGGGGCCGGGGATTTGTTCAGTGGTTCTGCCGCCTACCTTGCAAGTTCAATCCCTGGTACCAAAAAAAAAGAAACAATGATTTAAGGTATCACATTAAAAAAAGACTATTATCCCATAGCAAAGGAAGATAAATTAAGAAATAAAATCATCTCCTTGCTTGGAGGCATTTCTATGACACCACAGAGAATGATAACATAGGTAATTTGTTAAAGAAAGAAATGATCTAAGAATAAGATAAGGGCATCTACTGTTTTTTTAGGTAAAGTAGAAAAAAATATGGTAGTTATAGACAGAATCTTCCAGAGACCTATAGAAGCATTCTCTCAAATATTTGCCTGACAAGCTTACTAAAAGAAAGGAAAGACACAAATCAATGTAATTCAAAATGAAAAGGGCAAAATCACAAAGGATACCACCAAAATCCAGAAAATTATTAGCAACTATTTCACAAACATATATGCCAAAAAACTAGACATCACAGAAGAAACAGAGTGATTCCTAGGTACATATGAAATATCAGAACCAAACAAAGAAGACTTAAAATCTTGAACAGTACAATAGCATTCAATGAAATTTAAGCACCAATCAAAATACTATCAACTAAGAAAATCCTAGGACCTAATGGATTCACAGCTAAATTATACAAGTACTTCAGAGAAGATCTAATACCATTACTCCTCAAACTCTTTAATAAACTCTATAGGAAAGGCATGCTTCCAAAATCATTCTCAGAAGCTAACATTATCCAAATCCTTAAACCAGAAAAGGGTCCAACCAAAAAAGAGAACTACAAGTCAATCTCTCAAATGAACATTAATTCAAAAATCCTTAAAATATTGGCAAACAGAATGCAACAGATCATCAAAAAGATCATACATGATGTCCAAGTAGGCCTCATCACAGAGATGCAAGAATGGTTCAACATATGAAAATCAATAAATGTAATCACATAAACAGAACCAAGAACAAAAATGACAAGATCAACTCAATGGACACAGAGAAAGCCTTTGGCAACATCCAGTCATGATTTGAAAAACAAAAAACTTGAAGAAAATAGATATAGAAAGACCTTTTCTCAATCTGTTAAAGTCATTTATGACCAACAAACTGGCAAAACATATTAAATGGGGAAAAATTGAATTTTCCCTCTAAAATCAAGAACAGGACAAGGATATCCATTATCACCACTCCTGTTCAACATAGTCCTTGAGACATTATCCAGAGCAATCAGACAAGAGAAATAAATAAAAGTGAAACATATAGGAAAGAATGAAGTAAAAGTATCATTATTTTCACAAGCGCAAGGGCCCAAGTTTGATCCCCCATACCAAATATATATATATATATAATTATTTGCAAATGACATTATCTTTTACTTAAAGACCACCAAAAAAAAAATTCCACCAGCAGATTCCTAGAATTAATAACCAAATTCAGCAAATATCAGAATACAAAATAAACACAGAACTCCATAGCATTCCTATACACTAATAATGAGCTCACTGAAAAAGAAATTAGGAAAACGACACTATTAACAGTAGCATCAAAAAAATTGAATACTTAAGAATTAACCTAACCAAGGAAGTGAAAGACCCCTACAATGAAAATTATATCACTCCAAAAAAAGGAAATTGAGAAGGATAGAAGGATATCAGAAAATGGAAGGATGTCCCTTGTTACTGGATAGATATCTATCTATCTATCTATATCTATCTATATCTATCTATATACATCTATAAATATCTATATAGATATATCTCTATATATCTATATAGATATATCTCCAAAATGGCTATGTTCCCAATCAAAATACCAATGGTATTTCTCACATAAGTAGAGAAAACATTCCTAAAATCCTTATACAACAAGAAGAGATCCAGAATAGAAAAAGAAATCCTGGTAACAAGAGCAAAGTATGTGCCATCACAATTGCAGACTTGAAATTATACTATAAAGCTGCAGTGATATCATAACAAAAGTTATGATATAGGTATGAAATGAACATAAGCTGGAAACCCAGCATCTCCACAAATAACCACTTTGACATTTTGACCCCTTCTTTCCCCTTTACTGGGGCCTTACACCCCCATTCCAGGTACATGAGTCAATTTTCCCACCTCTGTGATACAATATTTGACACTCAACAACTTAAAGGAGGTCAGGTTTAATTTGTCTCATAGTTTCAGGGAAGTCACTCTACGGTCCACTGGCCCCTAAGCACAAATGTCATGGAAGTAGGGTGTGGCAGAACAAAAAATCCTTAGTTCATTCCAACTGCAAACCAGAGCAAGAAAACAATACTAGAGAAGAGAAGAAGGGATGAGGGGCCAGATATAGATTCCAAGTTCACAACCTCAATGACCCACTCAGACACACTTAGACACATGCTTTTCTAATCCCCTGTGTAGCTCCCAAGCCAACCGAATTGACAATTAAGCTAAAATATCACAGCAGGTCTTCAAGCTTATTTATTTGGTTTTAATTTTGTCTTCTTTTGCACTTTGAGCAAAATGTCATCATCAGTGAAGGTTTTGTCAAAAGAACATGCCCAAATTCATCACCTATTTGTCTTCACAGCAAATAGATGTGAGCTCGACTTATGAACTCATTAGAAATCTAAGCTTTCCCAAAATCATGGATTTTAACTTAATTACTCTCATGTTTATTTCAAAAATTCTTTTAAAAAAATTTGATACATTCTTGGCTGGCTAGCAAAGGCATCCATTGGCTTGCCTACAAAGTACAAAAATTTTAAGACCCATCTTATCATTCACATCTGGTGTCCAGTTAAACAAGGAATTTCAGATGTACAAAATTTGTTTTTTAGAGCTAATTGTGTAGAGCAGGAAACTAAAGATAGGGACAAGAATAGAACTAGGTTTGGTGGAAGAATACAAGAGAAATGTGGTACCATTTTTCTTCCTTACTGGCCCATTAGCCTCACCTTCTGGATGTTGGTCAGGAATCACTTGCCAGTGAGAATTATGAAGAATTTTCAAGATGTGTTGATGGAACATTAGAAGGTCCTCATTTTACCTCTCTCTGCCTGCTGGCATTCTTCTGTGTCTGCTTAGGGTTTTTATGACAAAGAAGGTTATTTTAACATCAGAAGACTTTTTAAAATGCTATAGGAGTCAAAATGCATGAAGTTCTCTAATTACGCCATAAAGTAGACAATAATAATAATCTTGATTGTGTCCTGGCTGAAGCACAAATTTTAAGTAACTTCCCTAAGCAATGCATCACATCCCAGAGCCAAGTTTGAAACCCAAGAATCCAGCTCTGTAGATATTACCAGTAAGAAACACAGGTATTTAAGAACATTGATTATAGGTGGGCTTAACAGAAAAAGAATTATAGAGGCAGGATGCTAACAAGTTAGCTTAGGATTGGCAGTGGGAGGTTATTACTCAAAAGTAGCTCCTTAATGCTGGTTTAAAACTACAAATGTTCTTAATTCTCTTCCTTATTAATTAAATAAGATCTGAATAAACAGACAATAATGAAGAGAATTGTAAAGTGTACATAAAGGAATTGGAGACTTTAACAATTTTATGGAAGTCTGCTGATGAAAAAGTAAGGTAAGCTAAATGGAGATGAAAGCCAAATTCCCCAGGAGAAACCCAGAATGGTCTAAGATGGAGTATGTAGGCATAGAGCACAGGAGTAAATGAAATGAAATAGAAAGACACATTTAACACCTGTCTATAGGGTAAATACACTTATATCTATACACCATATTCCTTACCTCACTCTTTCCATCATATAACACACTTACTCTCCTAAAAACCTTTGAAAAAGTGTCTAGAGAGAGCTATAGTTCTTCTTTGGGTGGAGATATTCAGAAGTAGCCCTCATTTTGGAGTTTAGGAAATGTCTCATTTACAAGATAGGTGTCTATTTCTGACTCAAAGCAATACTTGTCAGTTCACAAAGCTTACCCAGAGAGAGAACTCTCAAATGGCCTTTGCAATCAGAGCAGGGTCCTATGAGGATATGTTCTTGTACAACATCAGAAATTCATACCAACTACTTGGTTTGAGCAACCCAGTTTTTAAACTCTGAAATATGAACAAATAACCACTGATTACTAGTCATACAAAGGTATCTAGAGACAAAGAAAAGAGTAAGATAAACAAAACTGATCTGTTAAACACATAATTCAGGAAGGAAAAAAACTAAAATTGCTAACAAGCCTCCCAGAGAGATCATAGGATATTTTGCATCCAAAAATTGGTGTCTGCTCATCAGGTCTAGAATTCAAACAGTCAAAATTAGAACCATAATCAATGGATTCTAAGAAGTCTGAGTTCAAATAAGGAATGAAATGCCTCTACTCAATAAATAGAAATAATTAAATGTTGTAAGAGGTTTGGAAGTTTAATTAAAACATGGAAGAGATTTCTTGTCTAAAAAATAACAAAAACCAGAAGGTGCTTTAAAAATTACCTAAAACTAAATCTAAAACAAATCCTAGAGTCCTCATTTTTAATAATTCTATTAAGAAAAAAATCCTTTTGACTTGGATGTTTAGAATATAAACATCCTAGTGTAATTATTTTCCCATATATATGGCAAAATTTTTATGACATACATATGTCATATATATGTCATAATAATGTGAATCCTAGCTATTGCTTTTCTACATATAGGATCAATCATAGGATTAGGGATAGAAACCATGTTGCTAGCAAAACAAATATAAAGCTATCTATCTTATATATTTGAATTAATTTTCTATAACATTTGCAAATAATTTGGTATTGCTATATAACAAATTAACCACAAAAAATATTTTAGCTTTTAAAGGCAGTCTTATTCATTTTCTCATGGCTGAGACACAATACCTGACGTCTACAATCTAAAGAATGAGGGGTTTATTTCAGCTCACATTTTCAGTCCATAGTTGGCTGGCTCCAAGGTAAGAATTATAAATAGAAGGGATTGGTAAAAGAAAGCTGCTCACTTCATGGCAGCCAGGAAGAAGAGACAGAAAGGGGAAGTTAGTGAAGGAGATACATCCTTCAGATTATTTCTACAGTGGCCAATCTCTTACCCAGGCCTCACCTCCTAACTAAGCCAGCATACCTCCATAATCCAGTCATCTTCTACAAACCCCACCTCTTAGTGTGTGAAACTTTGGAGGGCATTCAAGATCTAAATCACAACTTTCTACCCTACAACCCCAAAAAACAATGTGCCTCTCTTTATGTTAAATGAATTTAGTCCATCTCTAAGAGTTGTCAAAATCTTAACACTTTCAACATTGCTGAAAATTCCAAACCCAAAGTCTCCTCCTCTGAGACTCAAGGCAAACTCTTAGCTGTGAGCTACTGTGAAAATGAGAGAAAGTTAAACATTGTCACCATATTAACAGGGTAATGTTCCCATTCCAAAAAAGGAAGAATAAGGCGGTTGAATAGAATGTTACCAAAGCAATACTGAAAATCAGCATGGAAAACGTTAGATCCTATATTCTTTGTCCAGTGCCTGGGTCAAGTTGTGAAGATAAGATGCAAACTCCAAATGGCCCCACTGTTATGCCATTGCTGGTGGCAGCCCACATAGTTTCTCTTTTGGGGTATCGTCACTCACTGCCTGCAGCTTTCCTCAGACATTCTAGGTTCCTAGGTTTTAGAAATGTATAGAGTCTTTCCTGCCCTTTCAGCTTCAGTCTCACAACTTCCCACACTGTTTTCTAAGGGGCAAATTCATGGCTTCCCGGGCTTTCAACTGAAATCTGGATAGAAGATTCTCTGATCTCACAAACGTTGCATTTTGCATGCCAGTAACACAGCACCATATATATAATGCCAAGGTGTGCCTCTACTTTAAACAGTAGCTGAGCTCCCTTGGATCATGGCTGCAGAGGCTACCAAATGTCTGGATGACTGAGTACTGTGAACAGAATCCTGGAGAACTAATAACCTGGGTAGTTCGTGAGCAGGTTACCATGTGGCTATATTCTCAAATGAAAGCTTACAGCTTTGCACCTTTGAGCCTAGGATGGGCAAAGAGTGGTTAATTTCTGAGTTTGTCCAGTAAATCTTTGATATTATTCTGAAGCAAAAATACTTGGCTTCTTTTTCATGCTAACCTTTCAGCAAACAATCTCTCCTGGCTCCCAACTTTATAGACTTTCTGACCACCACAAAAAAAATTTCAAATTATTCAGCACTCATTTTAGGTTCTGTTTCACAGGGTGGATATGGCTAAAACTTCCCAGCAGTTCCCATGCTACAGCCCTAACTTTGGGCTACCTCAAAATTTCCTCTGCCTGATCAATTAGTCCATTACTCTTAATCATAGGTTCCCACAGGTTCAGGACAGAAGTGAAATGTAGACAAATTTTTTGCAAAGGCATAACACACATTTTCTGGGTTTTTATTAATTTTATTGGCACATTTTAGGTATACAACATAATGACATTAATCATTGGAAATTTGTACCCTTTATGTAATCTATCTTGGTTCTGATTCTTTTCCTCATTCCCCTGCCCTCCCTTCAACCACTCCACCCCTCCCTAAGACTTTTTCATTTTTTCATTTTCTCATATTAATTCCATTTCCTTCTTTTCTTTCCCTTACCATTCTCACTTCCCCTTCCCCTTTGTGTCTTTCTTCCTATTTCACAGTATCTATTATAAGTTTTAGTCCTATTTACAATTTCAGTTGCTCACACCAGAGACACTAATCAGTATTTACATATATATATATCCTACTTATTTCACTTAAGAGTAGCACTTCAGTGTGCATCCATTTAGCTATAAATGTCTCTAATTTCTTATTCTTTATTGCTGAGTAGTACTCCATTTTATTAGAAAACACATTTTCTTTATTCAGTCTCCAGTGGATGGGCAATTGGGCTGTTTCCAAGTTGCAGCTATTACAAACTGCGCTTCTATGAACCTGAGTACACATATATCACTGTGGTATGAATATTTTAATTCTTTTGGGGAGATACTAAGCAGGGAAATAGCTGGGTCAAATGGGACTTTCAATCAAAGTTCTTTGAGGTATATCCATACTGATTTCCACAGTGGTCACACCAGTCTACACTCCTTCCAACAGTGGAAGAGGGTTCTTCTTTCCCTAAAACCCAACCAGCATTTATTATTGGTTGATTTCATGATAGCAGCCATTCTTTCTGGGGTGAGGTGGAATCTCAGTGTTGTTTTCATTTGCATCTCTCCAATGACTAGTGAGGTTGGACATTTTTTTATATGGTTATTTCCTATTTCTATTTCTTTGTCTGAGAAATGTCTGCTCATTTCAGATGCCCATTTTGGGATTGGGTCTTTAAATTTTGGAGGTTTGATTTTTTAACTTCTTAGTAGACCTTTTTTCTGAGGAACAGCTGGTAAAAATTTTTTCCAACATTATGCTTTGTCTCTTAATGCTATTGGTGGCTCCTTTTGCTGTGCAGAAGTTTTTAATAAGAAGAGATCCCATTTGTAGATTTTCTTTGTCCTAGTTCACATGCAACTAAGGTTTTGTTCATGAAATCTGTCCCTAAGCCAATGTCTTTAAGAGTTCTACCTAATCTCTCTTCCAGCTGGTTTAGTGTTTCTGTTTTAATATGTAGATCTTTAATTCATTTCAATTTTAGTTTAGTGCATGGTGAGAGATATAGGTCTAGTTTTAATCTTTGGTAAGTTGAAACTCAATTTTTCCAGCACAATTTATTAAAGAGCCTACCTTTCCTCAACTGAGGATGTTTAGCTCCTTTGTCAAAAATGAGATGGCTGAGTGTGTCTGGAGTTCTTTCTGGATCTTTAAACTGTTCCATTGGTCCTCTAGTATGTTTCTTTGCCAGTACCATGATGTTTTTATCATGGTGGATCTGTAATATAGTTTCAAGTTGGAGATTGTGATACCCCCTACCTTGTCTTTATTGCCTAGAATTGCTTTTGCTATTCTAGGTCTCTTCTTGTTCCAAATGAATTTTTAGACTGTTTTCTGAAGGTCCATAAAATATGCTGCTGGAATTTCAATTGGGATTGCATTGAATCTATATAGCAGTTTGGGAAGCATGGCCATTTTCACTATGTTGATTCTTCCTACCCAGGGGCAAGGGATGTCTTTCCATTTTCTGATATCACCCTCAATCACTCTTTTCAGAGTGCTATAGCTTTCAGAGATGAGGTCTTTGATTTGTTTTGTTAGGTTGATTCCTAGGTATTTCATTTTTTTGATGCTATTGTGAAAGGAATTGATTGACCCATTTCTCTCTCAGTGAGTATGTTGTTCATGTACAGGAAAGATATTGATTTTTTTCTGCATTGTCCTTGAATCCAGCTACTTTACTGAATTTGCTTATTAAGTCTAGAAGACTTTTGGTGCACTTCTTGGGGTCTTATATAAAGAGTATCCTGTCATCTGCATATAGTGACAATTTAACTTCTTCGTTTCCTATGTCTATTCCTTTTATTTCTTTCCCTTGTCTAATTGCTATGGCTAATGTTTCCAAAATTATATTGAACAGGCATGGTGATAGTGGGCATACTTGTCTTGTTCTTGATTTTAGTGTGAAGGATTTCAGTTTTTGACCATTTAGTATGATATTGGTTGTTGGTTTTTCATAGATAGCTTTTATCAGATTGAGGTAGAAACCTTTTATTCCAATTTTCGTTAGGGATCTTTTTTTTATCATGAATGCATGTAGGATTTTGTCAAATTCTTTTTCTGCTTCTACTGAGATGATCATATGATTTTTGTCCTTCGCTCTACTGAGATAGTGTATTACATTTATTGATTTGTGTATGCTGAACTATCCCTGCATACCTGGGATGAATCCCACTTGGTCAGGGTGTATGATCGTCTTGATGATCTGCATTCTGTTTGCCAGTATCTTATTAAGGATTTTTGCATCAATGTTCATTAGTGAGAATACCCTCTTCTTCTCTTTTTTTAGTTGGGTCTTTCTCTGCTTTGGGTATCAAGGTGATGCTGGCATTCCTGGAATGAATTTGGAAGTTTAAATAGTAGTGCCAATAGTTCCCCTCTAAATGTCTTGTAGAATTCAGCAGTGAGACCCAGGCTTTTCTTAGTTGGTAAATTTTTAATTATATTTTCAATTTCATTCGTTGATACTGGGTTGTTTAGAATTTTTAGGTCTTCTTCATTCAACTTGGTAATTCATACATACCTAGGAACCTGTCCATTTCTTATGTGTTTTTTATCTTATTGGCATATAGTTTCTCAAGGAAGGTATTGATGAACCTCTGGATTTCTGCTGGGTCCATTGTAATTTCATCCTTTTCATTCCTAATTGCATGGATTTGGCCCTTTTCTTTTCTTTCTTTTAATAAGGTTGGCTAAGGGTTTGTCAACTTTCTTTATTCTTTCAAAGAACCAACTCTTGGCTTCATTGATTTTTTGTATGATTCTTTTAGTCTCCATTGCATTGATTTTCACTCTGATCTTTATACTTTCCTCCCTTGTATGAGCTTTGGGTTTGTCCTGCTCTTCTTTTTCTAGAAGCTTCAGGTTCAGCATCAGATTGTTTAATTGAGCTTGCTCTGTTTTTCTAATATGAGTATTCACTGCTGTGTATTTCCCTCATAGAACCTCTTTCACTGTAGATTCCAATATGATGTACTGACATTTTTGTTTAATTGTAGGAACTGTCTGATTTCTTCATTAATTTCCTCTGTGACCCATTGGTTATTCAGATGTGTGTTGTTCAATTTCCATGTGTTTATGAAATCTTTGTGGTTTCTTGTGCTATTGATCTCCAATTTCATTGCACTATTGTCTGATAATATATAGGGGATAACTTCAATTCCTTTGGACTTACTTAAACATATTTTATGAGCAAGTATGCAGTCTGCTTTGGAGAACAAACCATGTGGAGCTGAAAAGAATGTGTATTCTGATTTTGTGGGGTGGAACACTCTGTAAACATCTGTTAGGTTAATTTGTTCAAGAACTTGATTGAGTTCTAGTATTTTGTTGCTTATTTTTAAAAATTCTTTTATTGGTACATTTTAGGTATGCAATACATTTACATTTATCATTGGGTGCTTGTACCTGTACATGATGTATCTTAGTTCTTATTTTTTTTCTCCATTACCTGTGCACCCTTCATCCCCTCCAACCTTCCTTTTTTACATAGATTTTGTTTCCATTTTTTTTTCTTTTCTCATAATTTTTCCTTTCCCTTCTTCCCTTTTCCCTTCCTGTCCCATCACCCCTACACCTTTGGACCTTTTCCTATTTCAAATTATCAATTATTCATTTTAATCATTTTAATCTTTATTTACACTTTCAGTTTCTCACACTAGAGAAACTATTCAATATTTACACATGTGTGTCCTATTTATTTCACTTAAGAGTATGGCCTCAATATGCATCCATTTAGCTATAAATGTCTCTAGTTTCTTGTTCTTTATGGCTGAGCACTACTCCATTTTATTAAAAAACCCACATCTTTTTTTATCCAGTTTCCAGTTGATGGGCACTTGGGCTGTTTCCAAGCTTATTTTTTCTCTAGTTGATCTATCTATTTGTGACAGTGGGGTATTGAGGTCCCCCACTACTATTGTATTAGTGCTTATTTGATTTTTCATGTCCATTAGTATTTCTTTTATATAGTTGGGCACAGTAGTGTTTGGTGCATAGATATTTATGATTGTCATCTCTTCCTCTTGGATTCTTCCCTTTACAAGAATGCAGTGTCCTTCTTTGTTTCTCTGAATCAGCATTGGTTTGAAATCCACTTGATCTGCAAAGAGGATAGCTACTCCTGCTTTTTTCTTTGGTTCCTGTTTCATGGAGTATTGTTTTCCACCCTTTAACTTTCAGTCTATGAGTTTCTTTTTGAATTAAGTGTGTTTCTTATATGCAGTATATTATAAGATCTTGCTTTTTGACCCATTCTGTCAGTCTATTTCTTTTGATTGGTGAATTGAGACTGTTCCCATTGATGGTTATAACTGATACATATTGACTTATCATTGTCATGACTTTTACTTTTTGTTGGGTTCTCCCCTTTTGCTTTAATTTCTTGTTGTGCCCAATGGATTCATTCTGCTTGGCTTCCTGGGGTTGTGATCCTCATTGTCTTTCCCTAAGATATCATCTAAAATTTTTCTGGAGTGGTGGTTTTGTATTCATGGAGTTCCTCAGGTGCTCTGTCATGAAAGTATCTTATTTCTCCATCAATTTTGAAAGATAGTTTTGCAAGGTACATCAATCTGGGTTGGAGGCTGTTTTCCTTTAGGGCTTGAAGTACATCATTCCAAGGTCTTCTTGCCTTGAGGGTTTGCGATGAGAATTCTGCTGTGATTCTGATGGACTCTCCTTTGTATGTGATTTGTTTCTTTTCTCTAACTGCTTGTAGAATTTTGTTCTTCTGTTGGGATTCTGGACTCTTATCTACTATATGTCTATGTGTAGATTTTTTAATCATGGCTAGTTGGAGTCATATATACATCACTTATCTGTATGTCAAGTTCTTTCCCCCGCCATTACTTCTGTGAAAATTTTTTTTTATGTTATCTGCACTCTCTACTGTTTCTTCATTGACTCCAATCAGTCTTATGTTATTCTTCTTTTCATCATCTACCACCCACTGGATTGATTTCTTGTGCTCCCTTATTATTTTTATCAAATTTTTCTTTTCCTAGTTACTAATTGCAATACTATCTTCCGTATCTGAAATTCTCTCCTCACATTGGCTCATTCTACTGTGTAGACTTTCAGTGGAGTTTTTAATCGCCTAGAAATCTGTTTGCATCTTTTTCATGTATTCCATTTGTTTCCTATGTTGGGATTCCATCATGTTCCTTAGCTTTTCTATTTTTTAACTGTGTTTGCTCTAGATTTATTAATCATGACTTTAACTATGGACACAATCTCTGTTTTCATCTGAGAAACTATTTATGATTTAATTTTTTCCAGATCTTCTTTCATTGCCAGCTCAGGGAGTCCAGGTCATTGAGTATCAGATTGTTCCATCTCATGGCCTTTTGGGGTCCTTAGGTGATCTGGAAGTCTGTTTTTGAGATTTGTTTATGTGTCTTCTCATATCCAGAGATGCAGCCTGCTATGCCTTTGTTGAGGCATCCTTTTGCTAACTCAGTGCTCTTCAATGCTCACCAAGCCACCAAGAGGCCTTTACTCTGCTACTCACAAGTGCCCCAATTCCTGGGTTCAAAATGGTTGCCTTCTGGATTCCTGAGCTGACCTGTTGTTGGACAGGATTCTGGCTGGGGCCTGTGCACACTTGCTATGGTATCTGGGCATGCCTCTAGCTCTGGCCTGCCCCCCTGGATTGCTGCTGTCTGAGAGGGCCCTTGGCTAGGGGCTGGGCACCCCAGTCTCTGGTATCTGAGCAGGCTTCTGGCTAGGGTCTTTGAATACTTACACGTGGTACTGGGCTGAGCCTCTGGCTGTTGCTTGTGGTTGTGCAGCTCTTTTCCAGGTGGGCCCTTGGCTTGGGCCTATGTGCCCAAGTGGCTGGGGTCAGTGTGGGGCCCTGGCTGGACCTGCCTGCAGCTGTGCTGCTCTGCTCCACACCCATAACACACATGATCTTGAGTTCAATTGCCAGTGATGTCCTTCTCTTGAACCTGGCCTTTGCCATCTGCATTTCTATCAGCACCGTGGCCTTCTGAGCTCTGATCAGAATCTTCTATCAAGTTTGCCTTATAGCATTCTAGGGCTTTCTCTGGTACCAAAATCTGTCTTAGTTAATTTTATTGCTGAGATACAATATCCAATACTTACAACTTGAGGAGAGGTTTGTTTTGGCTCATAGTTTTAAAAGGTTCAGTCTGTGGTCAGCTGACTCCAGGTAGATAGCCTTACAGAGTGTTATAGGGGAGGAACACTGCTCACATCATGGCAGCCAGGTAGCAGAGAGAAGGGAGTACTTAGGGAGGAAGATAAACCATTCTAGGTCATGCCCCCACCATGACCTATCTCTAACCAGACCTCTCCTTCTAACTACAAGTCAGCTATAGTGCCCCTATTATTCGATTACAGTGGACTCTTGACTTATGAACTCAATTCATTCCTGAGGGATAGTTGTAACTTAAGTTGGTTGACTGAAGGCTCAGGATCCTCTTCACAGCCTTTAAAGTCTCTCTTTGTACACAGGCAGATCTCAGTGTCCTTAGAGAGACATTGCCCCAAGATTTCTCAATTAACCAGAAAAGAATGTTGTAATGTTCCTTTCAGAACCCTTTAAGGGTTAAATCTGTATCTGAGACCATCTGGAAGCAGAAGCAGCCAGCATTTGAGTCATAACTCAAGACTTTGGTCATAAATTAAAACTAAAATTCCAATCATAATCCAAATTGTTATGTCAGGCCAGTCATAACTCAAAGGTCCACTGTAGCATCCACAAACCCTACCTGTGAGCACATGAGGGTTTGCAGCAACATTCTAGATCTTTCAAGTGATACCACAACTTACCTGGTTTGCTCTTGTACCTCCAGCATAGACTATGATGGCTCCAGCATAAAATATGATGCCTACTAGGTAGTAAGCATGCAATAAATACCTATAGAATAGACAAGCAAATGCATCGATCTGACAGTGACTAAGGACAGCAAACAAAGTGCTGTTAAAAGTGACTGTACTTCCTTGTGTAAATGGGCCACAGAAATTCCATCCTAGATTTCTGTGAGCCTGTTCTAATTCATTTTAAAATCTAGAAAAATATTTTCATAGACATTTTGCTAAATTCATCCTAAAATACTGTTTCACATTTGCTGTCTTTAAAGCTGGCTTATAAACCATCTATATTTAAAATTCCATTTTAAGATTTCTATTAGAGCACAGTTTGTTCTGAAAACTGTAAACGGCATGTATGTCCTGGTCGATTATATTTACATGATATTTGGCAAAAATATAGTTTTGTTCATCCTATCCCTGTCCCATGTGAAGTTCTTCTAGACATGTGTAGTCTGTTTCCTGATTACCTTATTAAGAAGCACAGTTTATTTTAGTAATATAGGGGCCCAGAAGGGGAGCCAGGGTTGGTACTGAAGTGGCACCTCTATGTAAAAGCTTAGACAAATCACCTCATCTCCCTAAGCCTTTATTTCCCCGGTAGTGAAATGAGAATTGACTCAATACTTCCCTTTCTTAATCAAGATTTCATGAAACATATTTCATCACGAAGGATAAAACACAGCTTATTTCATGCATGAGTCTGGTTGTCAAAATACAAAAAAATCCTCATCTCTCAGGTAAAATAAATTATTGCACATTGTTACAAATGAATTTCAATTCTACCTCAGGGTGTCTGAGAGTCTTTAATAGTTTTAAAGGGTATATGCAATGTTTCTCTCCCTTCTTGAGTTATCTAATTTCTTTTAGGCTTTTATTTCCTCACTAAGACCTGCAGTCTCACAGTATATCTTTTGGAGGGAAAGGAAAAATATCCCTTCAAATAATTAGCCTCCCTTTAAGGGTTCACCTATCTGAATGCTTTGGCCTGTCAAATTTGTCCTATATTTTGGAAATATTTTTTTCCTTTTCTATGCTTCCAAACAAGCTATTATAAGTTATAAAACTCATGTCAACTAATCAGCTTTCTGTTCATAGACAAAAAATGATTTATGGTTTTACTCACCAACTTTAAAATGTCAGATTTTTAAAATACCAAAATGATAATGCTCACTTATTTTAACTGCTATGAATGTTTACATGTATATGGTTTGTTTAGTTGGTTGGTTTTCACTAAATAACTCTTCCCAAATTTCAGAGCCAGATGGAAGTTAATCTTATTTTCAAAAGATTATAAGTTAAATCCAAACATTTCCCAATATGGCAACCCTGACAATGGTCCAAGCTACAAACTAGGAGCACTTCTCACTTAATATAACACCATAAAGAGCAAAGGGGAAAGTCCTTCCACTCCTATAAAGCATATGTTCTAGAATGAATCACTTAACTTTCTCAATATTGATGTCTGTTAAATGAGGATTTTATTAAATTCTAGCCATATAGAGTTGTTGATGGGATACAGTGTGGGTTGAAAAGTATTAGATTTGTTTCACACTATAGAAATATAATGGCTATAATAAAAAATCAAATTAAGAGCTGAGATGAAGTTTAATGACATAATTTTGCTCCTAATTTCTTGTGAAAAGTTATTTGACCCCCATGGGCCTCAGATTCCAAATCTGTGAGGGGGAAGATGTATGTTAGACAATATGTATTCATCAATCAACTAGGAAATTCTATGACAAAATAATTGTAAATTGGGCAAATTTATGATTCAATAAGTGTGACTCTGGATGAAATGACTGTCCTGGTTTTAGATAACCTGTCAGGAGCAAGATTTAATCCAATGTACTCTGCATTTGGCTATTTTATATAGCTTGTAAATACCTAATATTTGTTCAAAAATAAACAGATCCCCATTGACAGACTATTACTTTCCAAGAAATATGTTAAACTCTGAATTAAAGCATTTATTTTTAAAACTTAAAGTAAATTATCTGTATTGTTGCTCCATCAACAGAAACTTTCAAAATAAAACAAAAGCAAAACTAATTGAGGAATAAAAATCACTGTGTACAGTGAAGTACACCAATATCTGATTAATTTATAAAACAAATCTCTGACTTTTCCTCAATGAATACACCTTGTGCTTTTTTATTATAGCACATTTTTCAGCATGACATATCTCCACTGATCTATGTTTCCAAAGATAAAACCTGCACAATCTTTCACTATTTAGTCCATGCAAAACTGAATGAAAGTAATATCTAATTTTATAGCAACCTGCAAGAAACAGGAAAATATATATACATTTTCTATTCATATAAATCTCCAATTTATGTGTTTAGTATGCTTTAAGAGAGTGTAAAGGAAAAATAAAATTAACAAATATTCAGAAACCTATTTTAATGCTTATAATTAGGACGGATTTTTATGACTTTCAAAAATCATCAAAATACTAAGAAAGAAATACTAAAAGTCAGTTCTGCTTTCACTGGGAAAATAACAGAACCATCTAGCTCCCACAGATGTTTTGTGAAATCTTACTAATATCTGACGTTGAACAAAACCTTCCGCCCACAAAATGTAGAATGAAAAGAGTAAAGCGCCCACTTCAGTTTGTAAATCGCTGTTAGCAAGTAAGACAGGAAAGCTTGAGAGCAGATAGGAAGCAGAAGAGACTTGGTGTTAAAGGAAGATAGGAATGGACACTTTCCTTGATAGAGCAGGGTCAGGGAACAGAGACCAGGGTAAAAACAATTCATAGTTTTATCCAGGGTTCAGTCATAAAGATGCCTGAAATACCATCATTTAAGCACACTTAAAGTCTACTTTAAACTCACATCTCAGGATCCACAGGAATTTGCAATCATATTTAAGGATCTATAAACTTTATGAGAGTTCTTAATTTTTATTTTTTCAATGTGATACTGAATGCAAGGAAAATTTGTCTAATTGAAAAAAAAATCTTTTGCAGTGATGTTTGCAATTGGAAGATACTTTTAGGTACAAGGCATCAATTAGTATTTATCAAACCACGGTGTTTGAAAGTCTTGAAATAGTTTCCTCCTTTAGGATGTATGATCACTTTTGAGAAAGAAAGAATAAACAGGAAAAGCTGCAAAGGAAACAAGTGCTAGAGATGCCCCAGTCATTTCCATTCAGTTTGAATCTATTAGACCCAGAAAAGGAGAGTCCGGAGAGATTCCAAAACACTGTAAATAGACCTTCAGGAAAAGCTCAGTACATCATTGTGCACAGAACTTAGAAACCAACTACAGCAATGTAATGTGAATCTGAAAGCAAGGTGAAGAGGAAATGTTTCTTTGGAGATCAGGTTGAGAACAAGATTTTAACAACCCAAATCTTAGCGTGATATAAGTTTCAGAATCAAAAAGTGCTTATACTTAATGTTTTTTAACACCTGACCACTGCAATCTGAATCATTTGAGAAAACTTGATAAAAATATACAGGCTTGGCTTATCCCCAGATCTACTGAAATTCTGCTTTTTAAAATTAAACTTTTCAGGCAATTCTGATACAAACAAGACATGAAGAATGATCACTCAGGTTTAATAGGTAAGTATCCAAAAATACAGCACCTTTCCTTAATAACATTATTTTTTCTTCTCACTTCCTCTACTTTAAATGTAATATATATTAAAATTGACAAATGCATTAGGTACAGAGGCAACTCTCATGGAGACGCCTGGCAGAAGGCTGAGGAACATAGAGACATGTGCTATATCCTTTGCTGTTCAGTACAGGCCAGATGGCTAAAGGAGACCCCAAGAAAACAGATGTCTGTGTAGGCCTTTTTGTGCAGACTTGGAGAGAAGAACATAACGAAAAAATCTCAGATGTCCCTGTCAATTTTGCAGAATTTTTCAAGAAGTACTTGATTTGGGGAAAGACAATGTCAAGGAAAGAGGATCCTAAATTTAAGTAAATGGCCAAGTCAGAAAAAGTACATTATGATTAGAAAATGAATGATTATGGACTGGCTAACAGAAAGAAAAGGGACTCTATTTACCCCTGAAGCCACCATCTAAATTCTTTCTGTTCTGTTCAGATCCACCTAAGATCTACAAATCCTGAAGTCTGACATGCAAAATAGCTGCATAAGGTATGGAATCATAATTTACAAAGGAGACACAGGAGGCCACTATATCTAAAAGGATCAATTCAGCAAGTATGAGAAATTAATATAAATTATACACTGACAAATGGGAAAACTTAAAATACAAATGTCTGAACATATACCTCCTACGAAGACTGAATCAAGAAGAAATGGAAAAATCAAAACAGACAAATAATGAGTAACAAGATCGAAGCAGTAACTAGACAGCTCAACAAAACAAAATCCAGAACCTAATGGCTTCACTGCTGAATTAAAAAAAAAGATTTAAGAACTAATACTAATTCTTTTCAAGTTATTCTAAGAAACTGAAAAGGAGGGAGCTCTAGAAAATTCATTTATGGGAATAGAATTACTGTAGTACCAGATAAAAACACAGCAGCAACAACTCTACAGACCAATATCCCTGGTGGACATAGACACACACACACACAAAAGAAAACTAGCAAACTAAATTCAATAGCACATGAAACAATTGTGGTGCCAATCAAAATAGACTGTGAATGTTCAAATTTAAAAAAAATTATTACAGCAAAACACATTGCCATTAGTCCCCCCTCAAATCATCTCCCATTACTATGATTACATTAATCTCACCATTCTTTTCACTTTCTGATATATTTCTGGAAATCCTTTTTCCTGAGTGTCTTTACTGGGAGAAAAAATACAGTAAATACCACAACCAAGTACCATACAACAGAAAGGCAGACTCATCGCAATATGTCCTTATCTACCTTATTCATCCAGTTTGGCACTGTGTGACTTTTGGCTCTTCCCCCAAGTCAGTGACCAAGAAAGACAGATGTGTTAAATCAATTCAGGACAATGAGGTAGCCACAACAGCAAAACTAAAGACACTCATGAAGAAAGACTTCCAGAAGTGCTTCAGAAAATGGCAAAAATGACAGACTGTGTTCTACATGTCTTTTACAGTAACATTTTTTTAATGAATAACCATACTTTTAGATCATGCCTTGTACACCATGATTGAGTAGGATTTATCCCAGAGTTTCAAGGATGGTTTAACATACACAAGTCATTAAACATAAAATATCTTATCTATAGAACAAAGAAAATATATGATAATCCCAAAAGATGCAGAGAAAAGTTAATGATTCAGAATGCCTTCATGATAAAATATCTCAACAACTAAGGTATAGAAGGAACATAACACAACATAATAAATGCCATGTGTGGCAAATTCACTCCATTTCATACTGAATGGGGAAAAATCGAAACAGATTTCCTATAATATGAGGAACAAAACAATGACATCCACTTTTACCACTGCTATTCAACATATTATTGGATGTAAGAGCAATTAGGCAAGAGAAAGAAATGAAGGGTATCCAAATTGTAAAGGAGAAAAAAAAAATCAAATTGTCCTTGTTTGCTTGATTTTATATATAGGAAAACCTAAAAACTCTAAAAGAAAAAAATACTCTTAGAAATGATAAATAAATTAGGCAATTTTAAAGCATACTGTTGTAGTCAGCAGGACTGGCAAGGGAATACATTAAATAAAGGACACATAGTTCATATGATTATTTTATGATAATTACCCAAAAAGTCAAATGCAAAGGACTACAAGAGAGATTAACTGCACACTAGAGGCCCAAAGGATCCAGCTGAGGGCCTGGATCCCAACAATGTCCTATACAAGACCAGCTAAAGGCTTAGAGTCCAAGGCAATGTCTCATGCTTATCCACATTAAGGATCTGCACCTGGAAGGCCCAAAGGCCAGTGGTGGAAGCCAGAAAACCTATGCTGGTGAGATAAAGGATTTGTGCCACCAAGCTGAGAGATCCACATTGGATCCAGGAAGTGATGCTCACAGTGAAGATCAGAGCTCTGAAAAACACAGCAGTCATTCCCAGAGACCCCAAGGTCCCAAGCTCCTCCTCTGATGAAAATAGCCTAGTTTGCCTCAGGAAAACTATCTGCAGCAAGCTTCTCCTAGAAAATCAACAGGCCATGATCTCCCCTCCATTTCTCTTTTTATGGCTATTGGTAACAATCTTCAAGTGGATACTCCACTCCCAGACCATGCTGATTCAGTTCAGCTGGGCATTACAAGTTGACCATAAATTAATCCACTACACATACAAAAATCAATATATAGCTGGGTATGGTGGGTTATGTCTATAATCTCAACTATTTGAGAGGCTGAGGCTGGAGGACAGTCATTTCATGGTCTGCCAGGACACTTAGCAAGACTCTATCTCAATATTTTAAAAAGCAGCTAGTGATATAGCTCAGTAGTAGAATACAAGGCTGAGGGCTCAATTTTCAGTATGGAGAGAGGGATTAACATAAAAATTTGTAGCATTTTGTACACCAATAATGAGCTTACTGAAAAAGAAATCAAGATAGTAGCTCTATTCACAACAGCTACAAAAATAAAACATTTAGAAAAAAAAATAACCAAGAATGTGAAATGTATCTAAAATAAAAACTATAAATTCATCAAGTGCATCACAACATGACTGTAAAATATGCTACTGACATTAAAATAATGTATATAATCAACACAGTGCAGTATTGATATAAAATCCAACACATAGGCTAATAAGATAAAACAGGGAGTACAGAAATTTATTTACTTACACAAATGTGCCAAGAACATACATTGAAGAAATAACTGCCTTGTCAATAAAAAGTGCTGGAAAAACTAGATATACATATACAGAAGAATAAGACTAGATCTTTACCTTTTGCCATATATAAAAATCAACTCAAAACAGACCAAACACCTAAATGTAAGACCTTAAACTAGAAAAAAATATAAGGAAAACACTTTAAGATATAAAAGGCATGGGCAACAAAAGTAAGAATAGGCAAGTGGTATTAAACCAAGAAGTTTCTGCCCTAAGAAAAGTCAAGAGTAAAGGAACAATCAACTCAATGTAAAAAAACATAGGCAATCAAACCATCCAACAGGCATTACTATCAGAATATATAAGGAACTCAAACAACAACAAAAACCAAATAATCCAATTAAAAATTGATAATGATGTGAATAGACATTTTTCAAAAGAAGACACACAAATAATAAATAAATATATGTAAAGCCACTAGTCATCAGGGACCCGAAAATCAAAATCACAATGAAATATCATCTCACCCTAATTTAAAAACCTAGTATCAAAAAGACAAAAATTCTGATGAGGTTGGAGGAAAAATGGAATTTTTGTACACTGCTAATGTAAATGTAAACTAATAAATCCATTATGGAGGGCTCTCAAACACCTAAAAATAGAATTACCAAGTGATATAGCAATTCCACTGCTGGGTATACATCCAAAGGAAATGAAATCATTTTATCACAGAGATAGCTGCACTCCAATGTTTATTTCAGCACTATTCACAGGAGCTAAGATGTGGAATCAAGCAAGGTGTCCATAGGCAGGAGAATGGATGAACATGTAGTACTCATACACAAAGGCCAAACAATGTGCCAAGTACTTTTCAAACTACTGAGGATACAGAAATGCTATAGTCATTTGTATTCATTTTTGATAAATGCCTGGTAATTTTCTAGTTTCTCATATTTCTAAGAAAAAAGCTGCCATTATAAAAATTTAATACATAATATATCTTTACACAATAAGAATGTGTTGTTTTAAATTAAATGTTACAGAACTTTCCCCAATTGATGTTTGTCTTTAAGATTGCAAGCTTTTGGAGACTGGATAAAGAAAATGTGAGGGTTTTTAATAAAATGGAGTACTACTCAGCCAAAAAATATGAGAAATTAGACATTTATAGCTAAATGGATGCACATTGAGGTGATACTCTTAAGTATCTTAAGTATCACTTACTCTTAAGTAAAAAAATTGGACACATGTAAATACTGAATAGTTTCTCTAGTGTGAGAAACTGAAAGTGTAAATAAGGACTAAAAGGTACAATAGACAAGGTGAAGTAGGAAGAAAAGGGGAAAAAGGGAAGGGGAAGTAAAAGAGGTAGGGGAAAGAAGGAAATGGAATTAATATGAAAAAATGGAAATAAAGTCTTTGTAAATAGGGAGGGGTGGAGGGGTTGAAGGGAGGGCAGGGGAATGAGAAAAAAAATAAGAACCAAGATAGATTACGTAAAGGTACAAATTTCCAATGATGAATGTCATCATATTGTATAATGAAAAATGTATCAATAAAATTAATTTAGAAAAGATTGCAAGTTTTTATCCATTGTAAGATTGTTTTATGACTACATGGTTTTGTATTTTCTGAGGATCTTTTTGAACTGAGATAAATTGAAAGTAATAATAAATATGTACCTATACATAATATGAGAGAAATCATTTGTTTAAATTAAAGCTCCCTTTGGTGATGCCATCTTTATCTTGGGAAATGGGATGATTTGACATATAATATTAAATTAATTATGAATAAACACATACAATTCTGCAATGACTATAAAAGTATGAGTAATTGACCATTCATCAAATATAACTGATTTAGTAGGTTAATACATTTCATATAAGAAATACAAGTTATAAGCAAGAATATTTTGAATACTTTTTAAATAATGTATCCTTTAAATATCTAATGATTCATTATATCACAGTTCCTTAAGAGTAGATAAACTTAGAAAATGATATTGTTTGGATTTCATAGCTACCTTTTTAATATCTACCTTGTTGATTGATATTTTCAATCTACTTTTGTCCTTTTCACAGAGCTTTTCTCTTATTTCTTTCTAGTAGTTGTAAAGTTTCAGGTCTTACATTTAAGCTTTACCTATTTTGAGTTTATTTTTGTACATAGTGTGAAATGAGGGCCTAATACCACATTTCCTCATTTTATACTATGTACAAAAATAAATTCAAAATAGGTAAAGCTTAAATAAGAGAAAAGTTTGGTGATATTGGTCTGGAAAATAATGTTTTGGATAAAACCCAAAAAGTACAGGCAACAAATCAAAACTATTTTTGAAGAAATTGCATCAAACTGAAAACCTTCTGAAATGCAAAGGAATCAACACAATGAAGACACAATTGAAAGAATGGGAGAAAATATTTGCCAAATTTCCATCTGATAAAGGTTATATCCAAAAAATACATACAGAACTCAAAAAGTGAAACATCAAGAAAACAATTTGAATTGTAGTTTGGGAAAGAAGACATATAAATTACCAACAAGTATATGAAAAATTGTTCAACATCACTAATTATGAGGGATGTCACAATGAAATGTCATCTTATACCTGTTCGAATATCAAAAAGATAGAGATAAGAAGTGTTTATAAGACACAAGTGTGGTAAAAAGGGAACCTTTGACACTATCATGTAATTAATGCAACCATTATGGAAAACAGCATGGAATTTCCTCAAAAAATCAAACACAGGACCATTGTATGATCCAGCAGCCCCACTACTGTGTGTGTGTGTGTGTGTGTGTGTGTGTGTGTGTGTATATATATCCAAAGGATATAGGTATCCAAAGTGTGTATATATGTGTGTGTATATATATATATATATATATACCCATCCAAAGGAAATGAAATCAGTATGTTGAAGAAATATCTGCACTCAACATGTTTATAGCAGCACTACTCACAATAGCCAAGATATAGTATCAACTTTAAGTATTCATCAACTAATAACTGAATTAAGAAAATATGATACACACAAACGCATTCACAGAAACGCACATCAAATATTTCCAGGAAAGCCTGTCACTTGAGATAATATGAAGAAACCTGAAAAACAATTATGTTAAGTGAAATAAGTTAGGCACAAAAAGACAAATACTGTGTGTTCTCACGTTGTGTGAAACACAAGAATCAAACTCATAGTACCAAAGTAGAATGCTGATTACAAAAGGTTGGGAGGACTGGGAGGTGGGGATATGGGAGATTTGGGGCAAGTGGATACAAAATTTCAATTGGGACAAATAAACTTAAGTGTTCAATTAAATGGCATTATAACTGTAGCTAATAATAATGCATCATACTCTCAAAAATTGCTAAGAGTAGAGTTAAATGCTCTCTCAGGAAAACATGTGAGATAACATATATGTTAATTATCTTAATTTAGCCTCTACACAATGTTAAAATGTCAAAAGAACACATGTTATTCCACTAAAATATACAACATCCCACCAATTAAAAAAGAAAAAAACTAAAAGAATATCCTTTTAGGCTGTAATATATAGGTAAATTAATGAATATGAACTAATTTGAATGTAAAAAAAATGTATAGAATTCTCTCAGTATACTACTCCTAAAGTGTGTATAGAGGATTTGTCTTTGTTTTTAATAATCTGAAATATAACTATACCAGTATTCAGATAGAAAAAAAAATTACGATTTTAGTCTTTATTGAAAAATAATGTTTTAGACTGCTGCTTGAGGATCTCTAGAGGATCTGCCTGAGTTGTATGGGCAGGGATTCACAATTCAAGAAATTCAGGAGTTAAATTGATATTATTGATGATCATCTTTCATTATTTTGTTGTATAATATCAAGAAGAGAGGAAAATATCTGGACTATAAAATTGAGCAGAAGAATCTACTTGGCACCCAGTGCCAAGGAGCAGAGCCACCCCCAGTGGTGAGAAGGAGGGGAAGCTTCTGGGGTATGGTGCCATTGCCCTCAGTGCCAAGGAGGTGAGCCACACAGACACCAGCAGCACATACATCCCTCCTCCTTGAAATGAGAAGACACATAAACAAGTCTCAAAACCTGACTTCCAGAGCACTTACAGCAACCCCAAAGGGAAATGAGATGGGATAATCTGATACTCAACCACCTGGACTCCCTGAACTGGCAACAAAAGAGGACCTTGAAAAAATGAAATCAGAAATAATTTCTCAGATTACAGCAAAGATTGTGCCCATAGTGCAGGATATGATTAATAAATCTAGAGAGGACACAGATTTTAAAAAAATTAAGGAGCTGAGGAACATGATGGAATCCCAACATAGGGAAAAAAATGGAATCAATAAAACAGATGCAAACAGATTTCCAGGAGATTAAAAACTGCACTGAAAGTTTACAAAGCAGAATGAACCAGTGTGAGGACAGAATTTCAGATACAGAAGATAAGATTGCAATTAGTGACCAGGAAAAGAAAAATTGCTTTAAAATTGTAAGGGACTATGAGAAATCAATCCAGCAGCTGCTAGACATGCAAAGAAGAATAACGTAAGACTGATTGGAGTCCATGAAGAAACAGGAGAGAGTGCAGATGACATAAAAAACTGTTCACATAAGTGATGGCAGAAAACTTCACAAGCAGGGGAAAAGAACTTGACACACAGATAAGTAAAGTATATAGAACTCCAACTAGCCTTGATATAAAAAAAAACTCTACACATAGCCATATACCAGTTAAGATTCCAGAAACCGGGTCCAGGGATTTAGCTCAGTGGTTTCTCTGCCTGCTGCACAAGCACAAGGACCAGAGTTCAATACCAGGTACCAAAAAAAAAAGATTCCAGAAACCCAACAGAAGGACAAAATTCTACAAGTAATTAGAGAAAAGAAACAAATCACATACAAAGGAGAGCCCAACAGAATCACAGCAGAATTCTCAATGCAAACCCTCAAGGAAAGAAGAGCTTGGAGTGATGCACTTCTAGCCCTAAAAGAAAACAACCTCCAACCTAGATTGATGTACCTTGCAATAATATTTTTCATGCTTGATGGAGAAATAAGATACTTTCATGACAAAGAGCACCTGAGGAAATTCATGAATACAAAACCACCACTCCAAAATATTTCAGACAATATCTTAGGGAAAGACAATGAGGATCACAACCCCAGGAAGCCGAGCAGAATGATTCCATTGGGCACAACAAGAAATTAAAACAAAGGGGGAGAACCCAACAAAAAGAAAAGGTCATGACAATGATAAGTCAATATGTATCAGTTATAACCATCAATGGGAACAGTCTCAATTCACCAATCAAAAGAAATAGACTGACAGAATGGGTCAAGAAGCAAGGTCCAATGATATGCTGCATACAAGAAACACAATTCAAAAAGAAACTCGCAGACTGAAAGTTAAAGGGTGGAAAACAATACTCCATGAAACAGGAACCAAAGAAAAAAGCAGGAGTAGCTATCCTCTTTGCAGATCAAGTGGATTTCAAACCAACACTGATTCAGAGAGACAAAGAAGGACACTACATCCTTGTAAAGGGAACAATCCAAGGGGAAGAGACAACAATCATAAATATCTATGCACCAAACATTAGTGCACCCAACCATATAAAAGAAATACTAATGGACATGAAAAATCAAATAAGGACTAATACAATAGTAGTGGGGGACCTCAATACCCCACTGTCACAAGTAGATAGAACAAGTAGACAAAAAATATGCAACAAAATACTAGAACTCAATCAAATTCTTGAACAAATTAACTTAACAGATGTTTACAGTGTTCGACCCCACAAAATCAGAATACACATTCTTTTCAGCTGTACATGAGTCATTCTCCAAAACACATCACATACTCATAGAACATGTTTATATAAGTACAAAAGAACTGAAGTTATCCCCTGTATATTATCAGACCATAGTGTGATGAAATTAGAGAACAATAGAAAAGAAACTGGAAGAATTTCATAAACACATGGAAATTGAACCACACACTTTTAAATAACCAATGGCTCACAGAGTAAATTAACAATGAAATCAAACAGTTCTTACAATTAAATGACAATGACAATACAACATATCAGAATCTATGGGACACAATGAAAGCAGTTCTATGAGGGAAATACATAGCAGTGAATATTCATATTAGGAAAACAGAGTGAGCCCAATTAAACATCCTGATGCTGAACCTCAAGCTTCTAGAAAAAGAAAAGCAGGACAAACCCAAACCTCATCCAAGGGAGGACATTATGAAGATAAGTGCACAAATCAATGCAATGGAGACCAAGAGAATGATACAAAAAATCAATGAAGCCAAGAGTTGTATCTTTGAAAGAATAAACAAAATTGACAAACGTTTAGCCAACTTTATCAGAAAAAGGAAAAGAATAGTCCCAAATCCATGCAATTAGGAATGAAAAGGATCCAATTACAAGGGACCCAGCAGAAATCCAGAGGAGCATCAATACCTATTTCAAGAACCTATATGACAATAAGACTGAAAACACAAAAGAAACTGACAGATTCCCAGATACATATGAATTACTAAAGTTGAACGAAGAAGACCTAAAAATTCAAACAACTCAGTATCAATCAATGAAATTGAAAGCATAATTAAAAACCTACAAACTAGGAAAGTCCCGGGTTCTGATGACTTCACTGCCAAATTCTACATGTCATTTAGAGAGGAACGACTGCCACTACTGTTTAAAGTCTTCAATGAAATTGAAAGGGAAGCAATACTCCCAAATTCATTCCTGGAAACAAGCATCATCTTGTTCCCTAAAGCAGAAAAAGGCCGAACCAAAAAAGAGAACTATAGCCAATCTCACCAATGGACATAGATGCAAAAATCCTTAATAAGATACTGGCAAATAGAAGACAGAAGATCATCAAGAAGATCATACACCCTGACCAAGTGGGATTCATTCCAGGTATGCAGGGATGGTTCAACATATGCAAATCAATCAATGTAATACACTATATCAATAGAGCCAAGGACAAAAACCATGTGATCATCTCAATAGATGCAGAAAAAGCATTTGACAAAATCCAACACACATTTATGATAAAAACCCTATGAAAAATTGGAATAGATGGTCTCTACCTCAATCTGATAAAAGCCATCTATGAAAAACCAACAGCCAATATCATACTAAATGGTCAAAAACTGAAATCCTTCACACTCAAATCAGGAACAAGACAAGGATGTCCACAACCACCACTCCTGTTCAATATAGTTTTGGAAACATTAGCCATGGCAATTAGACAAGAGAAAGAAATAAAAGGAATAAAGATAGGAAATGAAGAAGTCTAATTGTCATTATTTGCAGATGACATGATACTCTATATAGACCCCAAGAAGTGAACCAAAAGTCTTCTAGATTTAATAACCAAATTCAGTAAAGTAGCAGGATACAAGGTCAACACAAAAAATCAATAGCTTTCCTGTACTTGAACTACAGACTCACTGAGAGAGAAATGGGGCAAACAATTCCTTTCACAATAGCATCCAAAAAACTGAAATACCTAGGAATCAACCTAACAAAACAAATCAAAGACCTCTTCTCTGAAAACTATAGCACTCTGAAAAGAGAGATTGAAGATCATATCAGAAAATGGAAAGACATTCCTTGCTCCTGGATAGGAAGAATCAACATAGTGAAAATGGCCATACTTCCCAAAGTGCTATATAGATTCAATGCAATCCCAGTTGAAATTCCAGCAGCATACTTCATGGACCTTGAGAAAACAATCCAAAAATTCATTTGGAACCAGAAGAGACCTAGAGTAGCAAAAGCAATTCTAGGCAACAGAGACATGGTGGGTATCACAATCCCCAACTTGAAACTATATTACAAAGCTACTATGATAAAACAGCATGGTACTGGCAAAGAAACAGAATGGAGGACCAGTGGAACAGATTAGAAGATGCAGAAACAACTCCAGATACACTCAGCCACCTCATCTTTGACAAAGGTGCCAAGCACCCTCAGTGGTGGAATGATAGCCTCTTTAATAAATGGTGCTGGAAAAATTGGGTTTCAACTTGTCAAAGATTAAAACTAGACCTATATCTCTCACCATGCACTAAACTAAATTTAAAATGGATTAAAGATCTAAATATTAAAATAGAAGCACTGAACTGGCTGGAACAGAGGTTAGGTAGAACTCTTGAAGACATTAGTGTAGGAAAAGATTTTATGAGCAAAACTTCTGTTGCCCATGATCTAGCACAAACAATCAACAAGTGGGATCTCTTCTGATTAAAAAGCTTCTACACATCAAGAGAAATCACCAACAGCATGAAGAGACAACCTAAAATGTGGGAAAATATTTTCACCTGCTCTTCCTCAGACAAAGGTCTACTATCTAGAATCTATAAAGAACTTAAAAAAACCAGACCTCCCCAATTTAAAGACCCAATCCAAAAATGGACATCTGAAATGAACAGACATTTCTAAGACAAAGAAGTAGAAAGAGCAAATAAACATATGAAAAATTTTCAACATCACTGGTCATTGGCAAGATGCAAATGAAAACAACGCTGAGATTCCACCTCACTCCAGAAAGAATGGCTGCTATCGTGAAATCAACCAATAACAAATGCTGGTGGGGATGTGGGGAAAAGGAACACTATTCTGCTGTCGGTAGGACTGTAAACTGGTGCAACCACTGTGGAAATCAGTATGGACATAACTCAAAGAACTAGGACTCATAGTCACATTTGACCTAGCTATTCTCCTGCTGGGTATCTTCCCCAAAGAATTAAAAGAATCATACCACAGTGATACCTGTACACCCATGTTCATAGCAGCACAATTTGTAATAGCTAAAACTTGAAAACAGCCCAATTGCCCATCAACTGGAGACTGGATAAAGAAAATGTGATTTTTTAAATAACATTGAGTACTACTCAGCCATAAAAATTGAGAAATTAGAGACATTTATAGCTAAGTGTATGAACATTGAGGTGATACTCTTAAGTGAAATAGATAGGACACGTGTAAATACCAGATAGTTTTTCTAGTGTGATCAACTGAAAGTGTAAATAAGGATTAAAAGATATAATAGATAAGGTGAAATCGAAGAAAAGGGGCAAAAGGGAAGGGGAAATGGGAGGCGTAAGGGAAAGGAAGGAAGGGAATGGAATTAATATGAGAAAAGGAAAAAATGGAAACAATCTTTGTAAACAGGGAGGGATAGAGGTGTTGAAGGGATGGCAGGGGAATGGGGAAAAAATAAGAACCAAGAGAGCTTATGTGAAGGTCTAAATTTCCAATGATTAATGTCATTATATTGTATACCTAAAATGTACCAATAAAGTTCATTTTGAAAAAAAAATAATGTTTTATATTTTCCATATCATCATATATTCTCTATTTGTAAAATATTCTAACATTTTAGACTATCTGCCATAACTACAGTTAAGGAATTGTTTCATTTCACTAAATATATTTTGACTGCAAAACTAAGTTTTATTACATATGGTATTATTGGTTATTATCGGAAATTATAAATTTTAGTCCTGAATTTTTGGCTGGATTACAATTTCCCTGGAAAACAGATATGTGCCCTAAGGTGAGAATGTTGCTTATTATTTCTTTGCAACCTCACATTTCATCTGACATGTTGAAAATAGGAAAATCGATGTTGAGAGAATGAATCTGAGGAGAGAACCATGGTTAGAAACAGATGCAGCAGAATGAAAAAAAATTTGCACTATGTAATCATTGTAGGCAGATTTCTGACTAGTTGTTTATAATACAGGGAAATAATATAATGCCCACAACTAAACAGCAACAGTGAGGTGTGATAACAAAATCCTCAGCAGAGAAATGGAATTTTACTGCAGTTGCTCATTCATTTCCTGGTGCCTCTTCCCTACACTGCACATTCCTGTTGCAGACTTCACTGTATCTACAGTACAAAATAGACACTAAATATAAATGTTCATTAAATTTATGCACTCATACAGAACACAAATGAATAGTTCAAAATCTCCAGTCTCTGTATCAAGTAGCACACTGTTCTTGTTAGCTAAAAATAGGAAGCACATTAATTTAAAAAGTTACTTTTCTGATTAATAAATTCATGTTTTTATAAATGAGAAGAAATGAGTTCCCATTTTTCTGTGTTTGTCTAGTTTTTCTATATTTGAGCTGACAGACCTGACAGCTTCAGTTACTAAACATTATCACTCAAAAATGTCAAGGGAATCTGAAAAGCTTTGAAGAAGCCTGGTTAGCAAGGCATTGAAGCAAACTGAACAGATCACTGGTGGAGAAAGTGAAGTCCCTATCTCTGTATCTTGTCTGCAAAGAAAATTGGATGAGGTAACTTTACAAGTTGCATTTTTCTGGAAAATTTCTTAGATTTCTAATTAAGCATTCAGAATCTCTCAATATATCTTACCGTCTTAACTTTTATCACAAGAAACACAAAAGACTACAAGCAGTAAAAGAAGAGAAAAATCAAGAGGAAAATATTCATAAAACTCTATTATTAATACATTTTTCAAACAGACTACTGGAAATAATTTAGCAACAGGAAATCTCCTATTTTCATTTTCTTCAAATGATTTCTGCATTATCTAATCCATTTTTATAAAATAAAAGCTGAGATGTAAACTCAGCAAGGGTAGAGACTTTTCTTCTCTGCAAATGAAAGTTTTTGCATAAGATAATAATAAATTCTGTATCAAATTATCAAATACTACACAGCAGTTATTAAAATAGTTAATAAAAATATCTTACATGATT